>NW_028270161.1:58805472-59106085 GCF_037043375.1 Chiloscyllium plagiosum
GTCACAAGAAATTATAGAGTCATAGGAGTTATAGATATATACAGCATGGAAATAGATCCTTCAGTCCGACTCGTCCATGCCAATCAGATATCCTAAATAAATAGAGTCCCATTTGCCAGCATTTGACCAATATCCCTCTAAACCCTTCCTATTCATATACCCATCCAGATGCCTTTTAAATGCTGTAATTGTACCAGCCATCACCACTTCCTCTGGCAGCTCATTCCATACACCATGATCTTCTGCTTTAAAAAGTTGCTCCTGAGATCCCTTTTATAGCTTTCCCCTCTCACCTTAAACCTATACCCTCTAGTTTTGGATTTTATCATCCTTGGGAAAAGACCTTGTCTATTTATCCTGTCCATGCCCCTCATGATTTTATAAACCTTTATAAAGTCACTCCTCAGCCTCAGACACTCCAGGGAAAGTAACTCCAGTCTATTCAGCCTCTCCCTCTTGCTCAAACCCTCCAACCCTGGCAACATCATTGTTAATCTTTTCTGAACCCTTTCGAGTTTCATAACTTCCTTCCTTTAGTAAGAAGACCAGGATTGCACATAGCATTCCAACAGTGGCCTAACCCAATATCTTGAACAGCCACAATATGACCTCCCAACTCTCATACTCAATGCAATGACCAATAAAGGAAACATACCAAACGCCTTCTTCACTATCCTATCTACCTGTGACTCCACTTTCAAGGAACTATGAACCTGCACTTTGTTCAGCAACACTCCCCAGGATCCTACCATTAAGTGTTTAAGTCCTGCCCTGATTTTTCTTTCTAAAATGCAGCACCTCGCATTTAATCTAAATAAACTCAATCTGCCACTCCTTAGCCCATTGGCTCACCTGGCGGTACGATGGCACAGTGGTTAGCACTGCTGCCTCACAGCACCAGAGACCCGGGTTCAATTCCCGCCTCAGGCAACTGTCTGTGTGGAGTTTGCACATTCTCTCCGTGTCTGTGTGGGTTTGCTCCGGTTTCCTCCCATAGTCCAAAGATGTGCAGGTTAGGTGAATTGGCCACGCTAAATTACCTGCAGTGTTAGGTGAAGGGGTAAATGTAGGGGAATGGGTCTGGGTGGGTTGCTCTTCGTAGGGTTGGTGTGGACTTGTTGGGCCGAAGGGCCTGTTTCCACACTGTAAGTAATCTAATCTAATCTAAACCTGATCAAGATCCCATTGTACTGAGGTAACCACCTTCACTGTCCACTAAACCTCCAATTTCCGTGTCATCTGCAAACATACTAACTATACCTCCTATGTTCACATCCAATTTATTTACATAAATGACAATAGTCAGTGGACCCAGCACCAATCCTTGTGGCACATCACTGGTCACAGGGCTCCAGTCTGAAAGGCAACCCTCCACAACGACCCTCTGTCTTCTACCTTTGAGCCAGTTCTGCATCCAAATAGCTAGTTCTCCCTGTATTCTGTGTGATCTAACTTTGCTAACCAATCTACCATAAGAAACCTTACTGAAGTCCATATAGATCCCATCCACTGCTCTGCCCTCATCAATCCTCTTTGTTCCGTCTTCAAAACACTCAATCAAGTTAGTGAGGTACGATTTCCCACCCACAAAGCCATGTTCACTATCCCTATCAGTGCTTTCCAAATACATATAAATTCTTTTCCTCAGGATTCCCTCCAACAACTTCCCCACCACAAAAATCAGGCTCATCAGTCTCGAGTTCCTAACCGGTCTGGTTTTTCCTTACCACCTTTCTTAAATTGTGGTACCACGGTAGCCAACCTCCAGTCTTCTGTTAGTATGCAAATAAAGGCTAGCCTTTATTAAGAGAGAAATTGAATATGAAAGTGAGGATGCTACGCTTCAGGACTTTGGTAAATTGATATCTCAAATATTGTGTGCAGTTTTAGTCTTTTTTAAAAAATATGCTTTTATTGAAAAATAGTTTTTTAAAAATATTACAACAAATACAAAACAAAACAGTTCTGAACAATACGAAAGAAACAAAATAAAATGTAAAAAACCCAAACCGCCCTCCTGTACAAATGATTAAATGTATAAAAAACCCCCAACTAACTACTTAACTAAATAAATAATAACTAACAACAAACTAATAAATAATAATCATACAGCTCAGCAAAACAAAACACTAACTCTCTAATATCAAGAGTATTAATTTTCACATATTCATACGTTCACAGTTCCCCTTCTCTGGATATTGGACTCGCAACACCCAATTGTTACGGCTACATAAAGGTCTTTATTAGTGTGGCAGACAAATCTGTGTCCAGGTATTCCAAAAGGGGGCGCCATATCTTAAAGCAATTCTCAGTTTTGTGGTGTACCATACTTGTAAGAAACTCCAAGGGGATATGCTCCATAACAATCTTATGCCAACCCAAAAGGCCCAGGGGATTTTAGGACACCCAACCTAACAAGATATTCTTTCTTACACAGAAAGTGAGGATGTTGAAAAGTTTTTTCTTATGCACATCTACAGGGAATACACTGGGCAGGCCAAGAAGAGGAGAGATTGGGTCCTTCTCCACCCTTACACCCAAAATCCCCACCATCGCACCTGCCACAGTGCTCCAGTATGTTTGAAGCCTACCACAGGACCAGAGGCAGAGACACTTGGGACATGTTGAAGATACTCCTGGTTTAAACTTTGACAAACGATCCGGAGCAAATGGACCCAGTGGAGAATCTTGAACTGAAAAGCATGGGTCCTATTTCAAACTGATATCTTTCTTGCATTTTCCCAAATATCTTCCCATGTCTCTGAGGAGACCTCAATGCCTAGCTCTCTCTTCCACGCTTGCAAAGCTGATCAAACTCATCTGAGGGGCCGCCCCCACCGGTCAATGATATAAAGTGCTGACAGAACGTGTACTCTTAACACTGAGCACCCTCCTCTCTATGTCGGATTTGTAGGGATCAATCAAGAGTGTAGTCTTTTTTTGAATAAAATCATTAACTTGAAAGAGATCCCTGCTAGATAAATCATACTTCTGCGCTAACTGATCAAAAGACATAATTGTGTCTTCCTCAAATAAATCACCCATGCAAGACACGGCCCTAGCTGCCCAATGTTTGTGTCCTGAAACCATCACCCCCCGGTTGAAAACCAGGCATACCCACTATGGGTGTAAGAAAAGATGTTTTGCCAATATTGGCTTCCCTCTGCCAAATTGCCCTCTATGCTTTAACAGTATTGATAACTATTGGGTGATGGCAATATTCCTTAACTGTCCTCATTTTGTCCAAAGACAGCAAGCTAGTAAGGGGACACTTTGCCTGAGAGGTTTCAATATCTAACCATATTGAAAAAGGGTCCCCACAAGCCCAATCACTCACGTAAAATAAACAAGCTTAGTTGATAGTTTTTAATGTCCGGGAGATCCACTCCCCCCAGCCTGTGAGGCAACTGCAGGTTAGCTCATTTAATAAGGGGCTGCTTACGATGCCAAATGGAAGAGCTGAACCAGCTGTTCAGTCACCTAGACATTTGTTTATCAAAAATCAGGGGGAGCATTTGTATAGGGTAGAACAAACGGAGGAGAATATTCATCTTAATAAGAGCTATCTGACCAAACTATGAGGCCAGAAGTGCCTCCCATCTTTGAAGGTCTTGTTTGATTTTGTCAAATAATTGAACAAAATTAGCTTTAAAAGACCGATCAAAAAACTGGAGTAATGAATAATGAAATACATAAAACCCTGTGACCACTTAAACGGGAATCGAGATTGGCTCTCAAGACCAAGCACCTTCATAAGACCACCCATAGGCATAGCCTCTGATCTTGCAAAATTAATCTTGTAGTCTGAAAAGGTGCCAAATGAGCTGATGCATTGTATGAGGCGAAGCACCGAAAATGCAGGACTTGACAAAATAAATCATCCGCATACAACAAAATCTTACGTAATTTTGACCCCACTTTTGCAGCTGATATATTGGGAGCCCTATGAATGGGGGGGGGGGGTGCTTTGGACAACCTGTCTACTGTGGGATCCATAACACATTTAAAATCTCCCCCTATAATGATATACCAAGACTCGAGACTGATCAATTTAGAGAAAGCATCTACCAGAAATTTGAGGGATGGGCCTGAGGGCAGTAAACATTTAAAACACCATATTCTTCCCAGTTTATCAGGGCTTTGAGGATTACAAACCTCCCATGTGCGTCTTTAACACACTCTAGTAGCTTAAATGGGAGATTCCTCCTAACCAATATAGCTAATCCCCTACTTCTGGTATTAAAAGATAAAAAGTAAACCCAATCAAAGCCATTCTGCTGTAGTTTCAAATGCTCCCTATCATCCAAGTGTGTCTCTGTAATAAAGCAATATCCACCTTTTCCTTTCTAAGACTCGAGAGTACCTTTATTTTCTTAATTGGTGAGTGACTCCCCTTGATATTCCAGGTATGCCATTTAATCAAGGCATTAGCCATAACCTTCTGCAGTAACATATAGATTCCAGAGAGGACGAACTCGAATTACAAATGGCCGAGCATTAGTGTCGCAAGATCTTCGAACAAAAAAAATCTATGTAAACGAAAACTACTACAGTTAACAAACCTACGAAGCTATCAAAGATTATATATAACAAAAACTAAAAAAAACCAAACCAACATATAAAGTGCAAATGGCGCTGAAAAGAGAAACTCACCCCCTGCCCAAAGAGGGCATCTACACATCCCAAAATCCAACTTTCCATCCTGCTGCCAATACAGTAGCCAGGGCATTTAAATACCTGAAACGGGCATAAACTGCCCATAAATAGGCATCTAGCCATCCCAACCATTTTCCCTCCGCCTAGCTAGAGCCGCATCACAAAAGCAAGTAGGAAAGAAAGAAAATACACCATGGAATAACAAAATAAGTACCCACCCATCGTTTGGTTTAACATAACTTAGAAATTGAAAGTAAACAGCCTAGCCACCCCCAAGCTTAGTTTAGACAAGATTATTACCAATAAAAAAAAGGAAAAGAAAGCCCTAACCAGGCTTCCTCCTTTTTTTTTTGAAAAGGAAAAGTAGAGACATACCCGAACAACACACTATTTGTACATACTAAATTGTTCAGATTAAATTAGTTTGTCCACAAATCCTCTTGCCTTCTCAGACGTGCCAAAGAGATGTACAGATCCATCTGAGGTGATCCGAAGCATCGCCAGATACCTCAGAGAGTACTGGATCCCGAGCTCCCTCAATCTTCTCTTAATGTCATCAAAGGATTTTCTTTTCCAGATCACCGCCGCTGAGAAGTCCTGGAAGAACCATGATCTTAGAGCCCTCGCAAACAAGGGCTTTCGGATCCTTTCCTTGGATTCTGGAAGCTTCCACAATTGTCTCCTTATCACCAAGATAGGACGAGGACATTGGTCCAGACCTGACCTCTGCGCCGTGACCCGGTGAGCCCTCTCAATCTTCAAGCTTCTCATTCCTACCTCCACGCTAAGGAATTTTGGCAACCAATCCTCAATAAATTCCACTGGTTGCTCACTTTCCTTACCCTCTGGCAGACCGACAATCCGAATATTTTTTCTCCTGCCCCTGTTCTTGAGATCATCAACCTGGTCAAGCAAATTACAGACTAAGTCTCCAGGGCCTGGATCCTATCGTTGGAGGAACCAGTATGAGCTTCCACCCACTATGATTCTGTATTCTACTTCATCCATCCTTTTCTCGAGGTCTCCCAGCTGCTGTTCATGCTTCTGCAGCATGATAGAGATTGGGGCCAGCTTCTCCTCTATCAGCTTGCCCAACATCAAGATTTCGTGAGCTCCACTTTCAGGACCTGGTAGGAAATAGAGTCTGGGGATGCTGCAGACTGGGCTACGGGCCCGGCCTCGGACGTACCTCCTCCCTTCTTCGGCATCCCTGGACAGCGAAAACCCAGGTAAGTTGTTCTCTAACAGTTTCTTGGGATTCCACAACCTTTCCAGCGTCCCAGGATATCGCAGTGGTCCAGGTAGGGTGGGTTAGGACTTCTTCCCGCTTGCAATGTGGTACGGAGCTCTGCAACGCAATCTTTCTAGATCGCCGCCATTTTGGATCCCCTAGTCTCTTTATTTAATGAAGGATGCAAATGCGTGGTGCAGGTTCAGAGGAGCTTTACTAGACTGATATCTAGAATGAGTGGAGTCAAAAAATGTGGCGCTGGAAAAGCACAGCCAGTCAAGTAGCATCCAAGGAGCAGGAGAGTCAACATTTTGAGCATAAGCTCTTTATCATTTATCTCAGCCCCCTTCCCCACAGCCCCCATTCCCGATGAAGAGCTTATGCTTGAAACGTCGACTCTCCTGCTCCTCGGATGCTGCTTGACTGGCTGTGGTTTTCTGGCACCACACTTGATCTCCAGCATCTGCAGTCCTCAGATGAGTGAATTCTCTTATGAGGAAAGGTTGGATAGGCTGGGCTTTTCCCCAACTGGAGTTTAGAAGAATGAAGTGTAACTTGAAATGTATACAATGCTGAATGGTTGTGACAAGATGGACATGGAAAAGGATGTTGCCTTTTTGGGACATGGAAAAGGATGTTGCCTTTTTGGGACATGGAAAAGGATGTTGCCTTTTTGGGACAGAGATGAAGGGAATTCTGTTTCACTGAGGGCAGAGAGATTTTGGAACTCTCTTCTTCAGAAAGTGGTGATGGCAGGGTCATTGAATATTGTTAAGGTGGAGGGAGGAGATTGATTTCCTTGTCCAACAGGAATCTAAGGCTATTGGGAAAAGATGCAAATTTGAAACACAAACAGATCAGCACGATCTCATGGAATGACACAGTAGACTTGAGGGGCTGAATGGCTTACTCCTGCTCCCAATTCATGTTTGTATGGACAAACATGTAGTAATATGAATGGATTCACAGCACTATTTAATTAATCCCTGACATTTCAGGAAGCTTAATCACTTTGGTTAAGAAGAAATGTGCCATGACATTCTTATTCAATGTTTATGATGAAAATAATATAGCAATGAGCAGTGAACAAGGAGTGTTTACCTCATCTTCACCTGTAGAATCTGCCCATGAGAACATCTTGACCTGAAACTTAATATCTTCTGTTGCACTTTGCACATTCTCAATGGTGTCCTCAAAATGCTTCACCTGGTTCTTCAGGCACAATATTTTAATCCGCCTGTTGGGTAATATAATCTGTTAGTCACCTCAATGATGATTTGTAACTTTCCCCCTTCAGTCCTCATTATTGACTAAACAACTGGAATTAGGTTTTGCATGTGCATTTATTTGACGTCATTCACCACACTATAATTGTTGTGGCAATCTCACCAGCCTAGTCCAGAGACCCATGTGAATACCCCAGGGTGCTACAAACACTGCTACAAACACACACAGACACACACACACACACACTAACACACAGGGATCCCTCCTAATGAGTTATCATTGCTCCCTTCAAATCTGCCCTATTCATTATCTTATTTACAAAGTTTAATGAACATTCATAATAACTGAATGTTGTGCTGCTTCTCACTGCCCACAATAGTGATATGAAATATTATAAGGATAATTTACTAACAGAGTGTTTAGATGGTCATGGCTTACAGTTAATATTCTTGACTTACAACCCTTGTAGCACTTGTCCATAGCAGAGGCAGTTATGCAAAGGTTAGAACAAACAGTCCTACCACAAATTCAACCCAAACTCTGGGTCAGATATGTCGATGACACGTTCGTAATCATTAAAAACACGGAAATAGAAAAAACACACCGGATCATCAACGCCACACTCACAGGAATCCGATTCACGAGAGAAGAAGAAAAGGATAGCCAACTCCCATTCCTAGACGTGATGGTACAGAGAACACCGAACGGAGAATTCACTACAAGGGTATACAGGAAAGCCACACACACACAGACCAAGTCCTAAACTATGAAAGTAACCACCCCAACACACACAAACGAAGCTGCATCAGTACACTATTCAAAAGGGCCACAACACACTGCAGTACACCAGAACTGCAAAAAGAAGAGGAGGAACACCTATACAAGGTATTCGCCAAAAACGGATACCCGCACAACTTCATCAACAGATGCCTAAGAGAAAGACCATGGAACGAGGACATACCACAACCAAAAGGACTAGCCACACTACCATACATCAGGAGCATCTCTGAACTGACAGCCAGACTACTGCGACCCCTAGGACTCATAACGGCACACAAACCAACAGCCACGCTCAGACAACAACTCACCAGAACGAAGGACCCGATACCCAACATGAGCAAGACGAATGTAGTGTACAAAATACCATGCAAGGACTGCACTAAACACTATATAGGACAAACAGGAAGACAGCTAACAATCCGCATACATGAACATCAGCTAGCCACGAAACGACACGACCAGCTATCCTTAGTAGTCACACACACAGACAACAAACAACATGAATTCGACTGGGACAACACTACTATCATAGGGCAAGCCAGACAGAGAACAGCCAGGGAATTCCTAGAGGCATGGCATTCATCCACAAACTCCATCAACAAACACATCGACCTGGACCCAACATACCAACCACTACAGCGGACAGCTGAAACTGACAACCGGAAGCGGCAGGGACAGACCACTATAAACACCGGAGGAAACATCAAAGAAGCGCTTCGCAGGAGGCTCCCAAGCACTGATGATGTCGCCTAGCCAGGGGACGAAACGTTTGCAACAAAAACTTCCAGCTCGGCGAACAGAACCACAACAACTTGTCCAAGTACTTCACATTATAATTCTGGCTGAGACCCCATCCTGGAGACAATGCTGCACCATCTGGTGTCCTTTGGAACTGCTCTGTCCTTTTGGATAGATGTAGCAGATCCCACAACATTTTTCAGACAACAGGAAGTTGTCCCTGGCACCAACATCTATCCCTCAGCCAACGTCACTGCAGACTATCAGGTCATTAATACCATTGCTATCATTGATTTGTTTTATTTCCTGATATTATACCAGTGACGGCACTGTAAGAATACTTTGGTGTGATGTGCTTTGGAATATTCTGAGGTCTCGCAAGTTGCTATATCACAGCAGAATGTTCATAGTTTTACTTTTTGAGCATTACAGTGCCAAAGGGAAGTTAAATATCAACTACAATTGGGTCTGGGGTTACATGTAGGCCTGACCAGGTAAGGACAGATTCCTTTCAGGGCACGACGGAGGTTGGGGGGGGTGGGATTGCTTAGCTTATGAATCCAATGATATTACCACTGGGCCACTGCAGTGCTTTCCCCTTTTTGCACCAGATTTTCACCCACTCCCGATCTCTTTAACTCTGCCAACAAGGGACTTGGCTGGTCCTTGAATGTTGACAAAACAAAGTTGATATCATCCCAAATCTGATCAGTCACATACTAACATACTCCAGCTCCCACATCCGTTGAAGGAGAGTCTGGAAAATATTGAGTATGTCCCAAGTCTTGGCAGTCACTCCTCTCAGAAGGCTACCTTTGACGAAAAGATCCAACACCAATCAACTGCAGCACCTCATCCTGCTACAAAATACAGCAGCGAGTGTTCGATAACAAAGACAAATCAACTGAAGTCCTAGAGTGCACAGCAGTTGCAGGGATACCTGGACCATGGATCAGTGACACACAGAGAGCTGGAGAAATTCCACCAGCAATGCCTCTGCCACATCCTCCAGCTTCAGTGTGGGTGAGGGGCACTGTTGAACAAACACAAGTACCTTCTTGAAGCTAACCCCACATGTTTTAGGCCAAGGCCCTACAAAACCAACTTCGGTGGACTGGATACTGCATCTGGATGACTAAAAAGCATCTCCTCCTCCAGGTCCTGATTTCTCAATTCTCAACTGGTCAGCATTCCGATGAAGACGAAGAAAAGTCTGCTACAAAATCTGAAATCTTTGTCGAAACCTCTTCTTGATGTATAGCAGCATTAACTTTAATGACTGGGAAGAATTCCCTACTGGTCGTTCTGAATGGCAACGACACGTCCATCAAGATGCATCACACTTTGAGGCAATACACCTTAATGATGAGGCACAGTGGTTTTAGAGTGGGAAAGAAAAGGAATCAAATCCCACAATGCAGATCCCACTGTTCCATGGAATATCCTGTATGCCCAAAGTTCTGTGCTTTCAGAATGAGTCTGTTCAAGCACATGATGGTGCACAGGAGGAACCTGTGATCCTGAACACACGTCATCCTCAAATTGAGGGATCATTGTGATCCTTTCTAATCCATCAGAAAGGGCCAATGGGACTTGGTTTAACACTTTATGGAAGATAGCACTTCTGACAGTGTAGCAATGCACTGCACTGCAATTATAACCTGGACTGTGTGCCCATGCTTCATGTGTGAGTTTGAACCCACTCCATTTGGCACCTTCTGACCATTCTCTGGAAATAAATTCCTCCCAAATCCTCACTGACAAACTTGAAAAAGGATGTTCTGTTGCCCACACTCCCCCAACTCATTTTCAAATTCTTTCTCTACAAGCGTATGGATTATATCTTTAGTAACAAGAATCATAGACAAACATTGAAAAGTCACACATACATTGCCTCCTGTGTTGCAGCCATTTTCTGATTAACCCGGTCGATGTCCTCCTCAACTTCACGACAATACTGGAGAAGGGAAACTATCTGCTCTTCCAAATCAAAGAAAATGTCCAGGATTTCCTGTGGGTCCTTAAAATACATTTCCTGATCCTTAAACAGATAAAAACAGGTCAGATCTCATTATAACAACAACTCCATAAAGCACTCCCAAAGCAATTACGAATTGTATGAAGGAACCTGTCATAGAATTAAAGATTGTGAAGGGTATCCCCAATATAAAAAGTGACAAAAGTATAATTCAGAAACATCTACTCAATTACTTTATTTAAAATAAAAATCTCATGCAGAAATGTAATACATATATTGACAATGTACCATCAGATTAAAATTAGAATAAAAATAGGTGATGTAAACTTGTTGATACGCTAGACTATTGTGCACTTTCCAATGTGATTACTGAACATTACAGTATCTACCCTTTTACTAAACTTAGAAAGCAACCATTTAGTTTACGATATCTGTGCTGCAGTCATGTCCAACATACCACAGGGCTGACATCAGGCTTAGTTTCCATTGGCGTTTCCTCAGGTTCAGATTCCATCCTGAGCAGAAACAAAATAAAATACTTTTTTTAACTGAAAATCAAAGACAATAAGTCAAGAACGTTAAAACACAGAAAAGTTAAAACACTCAGCACTTCACATACACCTTGGCAGCATCAGATAAGTTGCCCAAGGTGTGGTACCTTAAGGGCTCATGGTGTTGGAAGTCGTGCATTAGCATGGGTTTGTGTAACTAATGAAACTTAGTGTTGGAACAAGAAGGGCATTTTCAGGATGGCAACCTGTGCCTAGTGGAGTGCCACAGGGATCAGTGCTGGGGCCAGAATCATTTAGAAATATACGAATGACTTGGATGAAGGACTGAACATTACAGTATCTACCCTTTTACTAAACTTACATGTACTGTAGTGAAATCTGCAGACAACATGAAACTAAGTTAAAAGGCAAGTGGTGAGGATGATATAAAATCTGCAGAGAGATATTAATAGGTTAAGTGAGTGAGCAAAAATTTGGCAGATGGAATATAATGTGAGGAAATGTAAGGTTATGTGTCAGGTTGTGTACTTTGGCAGGAGGAGAGGAGCTGAATATTATTCAAACTGAGAAAGACTGCAGAAAGCTGCAGTACAGAGGGATGTTGGAGTCCTCATACATAAATCACTAAAAGCTAGCATCCAAGTTTACAAAGTAAGTGGGAAGAGAAATGGAATGTTGGTCTTTATTTCAAAGAGAATGGAATATAGAAGTAAGTAGGTTTTGTTAAAACTATACAAGATACTAATCAGACCGCAGCTGTGAACAATTTTTGTCCATCTAAAGAAAGACACACGAGCATCGGAGGCAGTCGACAGAAGAGTCATTAGGCTGATCTTGGGTATGGAGGAACTGTCCTATAGGGAGAGGTTGAGTAGATTGGGCCTGTACTCTTTGGAAGATACAACAATGAGAGGCGACCTTGTATAAACATATGAAATTATCAGGGTCTCGACAGAGTGCAGGCAGAAAGGCCATTTCTTCTCGTGGGAGAGTCTGAAGAGGCTGCCCATTTAACACAGAAACGAGGAGGAATTTGTACTCTCAGAAGGTTGTGAATTTGTGGAATTCTTTACTGCAGAGGACTATAGTGACTAAGCCATTAAGTAGATTCAAGAATGAGATATGAGAGAAAGAGAGAGAGACAAACAGGACAGAACAGAGCAGAAAGTTTTAATTCAGTAGTGTAATCAAGAAATATGGGGAAAGGCAACAAAGTGGAGTTGAGGATTATCAGATCAGCCATGATCTCACTGAATGGCAGAGGCCTTCTTCAGCTCATATACCTTATGGTCTTATGGGACTGACTTGTCAAACAATAAGCTTGACAATTTCATGAATCCAGGATTGCAGAAATCCAACATAATGCCTGGTTACATTGCACTCCACAGTGATTCATTATTAGTTATCAAAACTTCACATAGAAATTTAACTTGAGATAGTGGAGGCCTTGAGCAGAAGTGAAAGGAAATAACTCCACAGAGGCCGGTAACTGGTCATCAAGTCACCCTTTATTTACTTGTGGAGAGTCCCTGACACTGATCCAGCTCCTTAGAACCAGCTCTCAGAGTGAACAAACCTCTGACACTCCTGTTTATATCTGTCAGCCAGGCCTCGCTGATTGGGATTGTTAATCTGGTCCAGTGTAGGAACTCAGACTCATAGAATCCCTATAGGCCCAACAAGTCCACACTGACTGTCCGAAGAGTATCCCACCCAGACCCATTCCCCTACCCATTTCTGGACACAATGGGTAATTTAGCATGGTGAATTCATCTAACCGTTGGACTGTGAGAGGAAACCAGAGCACCCAGAGGAAACCCATGCAGACACGGGAGAATGTGCAAACTTCACGTACAGTTGCCCAAGGCCAGAATCGAACCCGGATCCTGGTGCTGTGAGGCACCAGTGTTAACCACTGGGTCATCATGCTGCCCTCATATTTTATGAGGTCCACCTGGCTGACCTCTTTACAATCATTACAGAAAAATTTATTTGTCTTTGAATCAAAATTACTGATGCATATTTGAGCTGTGGGATGGATATAATATTTGTAAGAGAGTGTTTTCAAAAGGCCTTTTGGCTGATAATCATTGTGAATTTGTTCAGAATCTGTGATGATCCCCACAGAGAACCATCAATCAAACTAACCAAATGTACCAAATGACCTCATAGGAGAAACTGTCAACGTGATATTACTTTATGTAAGTTTTACATTAACACAGATCAAAATCAACATAAACTAAACATGAATTAGCAGGCAAACAGGTCATTCTGCTCGACGGTTGTATTCCTGTGCAACCTCACACTATAAAAAATCGTGCTATTGGAAATCACTATAGAAATGACACTGCAGAAGATCACACTATGGAAACCCTCCATACCCATTCAGCAGAAAGTCTATGTTATGCAAACAACTTCCACAATTCATCAATTGCATTATAGCTAATTTGCGCTGTTGCATGTTGTAGAAGAACTAGCTGCAACTTAAAACTAAACATACTGATGAAAAGATTTTGTGACAAAGATATCCCTTAGAGACCCACAAATAACCCAACAATCCCCACACAAATTTGACACTACATAGCTACACAGTTCCACAGTACTTCACTCATCAATAGGTCCTATCTGATGACAGCTTTCACCCTCCAGTTTCACTCATTCAGTCACAGAAAGAAAGATGCCCATGAATCATCTCTCCTTTGGCTCACAACAATCCTGCTAATGTAGCTTTCCAGAGTTCCTTCCTTCACAACTGACTAAAAATTCTCCACTTCACAGTCTGGCCATAGTCTGGAAAATACCAAGTTCTTTAGCTTCTCCAAGTTATTCACAGCCTTAGACTTTTCAGTTAGTTCGAGATGGTGTCTCATCAACATACTATATAACTGAAACATAATGTCCTTACTATTACGTTCAATTCCTCACATAATAAAGGATACCATTCCATTAGCCTTTTGATTATTTGTGACACGAGCACGAGATAACCTAGCTCCGTCTGCAATTCTGCACTTAGTCTCAGTTTGGAAATACTATGCATTTCATTCTTCCTGACAGAGATCATTTCAGATTTTCACACATTTCTCATATTTTGTGCACCCACTCACCCAATTTACCTACATCCGTCTACTAACCTTTAACCAAGCTTTTGGTTACTTATCATAATTTGAACCTTTTTACTCGTTCATGGAATACAGGAATAACAGGCGAAGACAGTATTTATTGTCCAACCGTTGTAACTGTCCTTGAGAAGCTGACGAGCTGCCTTCATTAACCACTGCAAACCATGTGCTGTGGGACCTACAGTGCCCTTGTGGAGGGAGTTACAGGATTTTGAACCAGTGACATTGAAGGAACTGCAATATATTTCCAAGTCTGATTGGTGAGTGGTTTGGAGGTGGGCTGGTGTTCCCATTATCCTTCTACATGGAACGGATCATGGGTTTGGAAAGTGCTTTCTAAGCAGCATTGGTGAATTTCTGCAGTGAATTTTGCAGATAGTACACACTGCTGCTACTGAGCATCAGTGATGGAGGGAATGGATGCTAGTGGATGTGGTGCCAATCAAGCAGGCTGTTTGGTCCTGGATGGTATCAAGCTTCTTGAGTGTAGTGGTAGCTGCACCCATCCAGGCAAGTAGGGAGTATTGCACTGCACTCCTGACTTGTGCCTTATAGATGGCGGGCAGGCTATGGTGAGTCAGCAGGTGCTTGCTGCAGGATTCCTGGCTACTGACCTGTTCTTGTAGCCATTTAAATGCCTCAGTGTAAAATCACCAACAAATTCTGCGGGCTGTTGTACTTTTAAAAAGTCACTCCCTGGCAGGAGTACACCAGGAATCCCAGCATTTCCAGTTCTTCTGGTGCTCTCTCTTTATGTTGGGTTCCCTTACCCTTTCTCCATCCAGGAAGTGACCAGCGTGGCTGCTGAATGTTTTGGGCTCAACCGTGAGCTTTTTGTTTTTGGCCTGCTTGCTTTACGATTTTGCGGTTCTAAAGTGTGACAAGCAGAACAATGATTAAAAATTAATGATTTGTTGCACTTTGTATATTTTGAGCTGTGCACAACATACCATTGACTAATGAATACATGGAACATGTGACCTTGCTTACAGAGGTCTTGTGAACTAATTATTATTGCTTGTAAAAGTAACTGTCCCTCAAACCTTGATGAAGCAATGAGTTATATTTCTACATTATTAGATATTATGAATTCTCTTTGAAAAGGCAGTTGAATACATACAGAAAAGGAAAGGCAAAGTGCAGCCAATTAGATAGCTCTTTAAAGAACCGGGTACAATGGTCAAATGGCCCCCTTCTATGCTTTATCTTTGATTCTGTAATTACTCATCAATTGTTGGTGACCTGGAGTTCTAAGGAAGGGTCACTTGACCGAAAGTTAATGAGTTAACTTTTCTCCACCGATGCTGCCAGACCTGGTGAGTTTTTTCAGCAATTTCTGTTTTTGTTTTCAATTTAGAGTGTCTGTAGTTCTTTAGGCTTTTATTCAGAAATGTCAAGAACTTGACTTTCTCTCGTGATTCCACAGAATGCAGTGGATGAAGATGCGTTTCATCAGAAATACAGCACATTATGTTCATGGAGCAAGAGGTTCTGTAAAAACATGTTATGCTTCTCTTCTTCAACGTGAAAGCTCAGGGATGAGGCTGATGTCCCTGCCTCCTTCCTGCGCAGGAAGTGTGTCCAGTTCCAGCTCTTGTTAGACCGCATGACGACTCTGGAGCTGCAGATGGACTCCCTTTGCAGCATCCGCGATGCCAATGAGGTTGTGGATAGCATGTTTAGTGAATTCGTCGCACCCCAGATTAGGATTGCTGAGGGAGAAAAGAAATGGGTGACCAAAAGGCAGAGAAAGAGCAGGAGGACAGTGCAGGTGTCTCCTGCGGTCATCTCCCTCCAAAACAGGTATACCGTTTTGGATACGGTTGGGGGAGATGGCTCACCTTGGGAGGGCAGCAGTAGCCAGGTTCATGGCACCGTGGCTGGCTCTGCTGTACAGAAGGGCGGGAAAAAGAGTGGAAGGACTATATTCATAGGGGATTCAACTATAAGAGGAGTAGATAGGTGGTTCTGTGGTCGAAAATGTGACTCCAGAATGGTACGTTGCCTCAGGTCAGGGATGTCTCAGATCGGCTGCAGGACATTCTGATGGGGGAGGGTGAACAGCCAGCTGTTGTGGTGCATATAGGCACCAATGATATAGGTTGAAAAAACAGGATGAGGTCCTACAAGCAGAGTTTAGGGAGTTAGGAACCAAGTTAAAAAGTAGGAGCTCAGAGGTAGTAATCTCAGGATTGCTACCAGTGCCACACGCTAGTCAGAGTAGAAATGAAAGAACAGGCAGGATGAATGAGTGACTTGAGAGATGGTGCAGGAAGAACGGATTCGGATTTTTGAGACGCTGGGACCACTTCTGGGAGAGGTGGGACTATTATAAATTGGATGGTCTACACCTGGGCAGGACTGGCACCAATGTCCTGAGGGATGCTTTTGCTAACGCTGTTGAGGAGGGTTTAAACTAATGTGGCAGATGGGAACCAAATGAGGTGGTTAGTGGACAGGAAGGAAAAGTTACTAAAGCTTGTAAGGAACTAGATTCTGAAGTCAGAATGACTAATGGAGAAGAGTAACGAACCGGGACAAGTGATGGGCTTGTTAGTGGGTGAGCATTTTGGTGATGGCGACCACAATTCTGTGACTTTCACCTTGGTTATGGAGAAAGATAGGTGCGTGCAACAGAGTAGGTTTTACAATTGGGGGAAGGGTGAATACGATTTTGCAAGACAAGATCTGAGGAGCATAAGTTGGGAGCATAGGCTGTCAGGGAAGGATGTCGTTGAAATGTGGAACTTTTTCAAGGAACAGATACCACGTGTCTTTGATATGTGTGTACCTGTCAGGCAGGAAAGAGATGGTCGTGTGAGGGAACCTTGGTTGACGAGGGAGGTTGAATGTCTTGTAAAGAGGAAGAAGGGGGCTTACATAAGGTTGAGGAAACAAGGTTCAGACAGAGCATTGGAGGGATACAGGATTGCCAGAAGGGAGCTGAAGAAAGGGATTAGGAGAACTAAGAGAGGGCATGAAAAATCTTTGGCGGATAGGATCAAGGATAACCCCAAGGCATTTTATGCGTATGTGAGAAACATGAGAATGACGAGAACGAGGGTAGGTCCGATCAAGGACAGTAGTGGGAGACTGTGTATTGAATGGGAAGAGATAGGAGAGGTCTTGAATGAGTACTTTTCTTCAGTATTTACAAATGAGAGGGACCGTATTGTTGAAGAGGAGAGTATGAAACAGACTGGTAAGCTAGAGGAGATACTTGTTAGGAAGGAAGATGTGTTGGGCATTTTGAAAAACTTGAGGATAGACAAATCCCCCTGGCCTGACGGGATATATCCTAGGATTATGTGGAAAGCAAGAGAGGAAATTGCAGAACCGTTGGCAATGATCTTTTCGTCTTCACTGTCAACGGAGGTGGTACCAGGGGACTGGAGAGTGGCGAATATTGTGCCCCTGTTCAAAAAAGGGAATAGGGATAACCCGGGAATTACAGGCCAGTTAGTCTTACTTCGATGGTAGGCAAAGTAATGGAAAGGGTGCTGAGGGATAGGATTTATGAGTATCTGGAAAGACACTGCTTGATTAGGGACAGCCAGCACGGATTTGAGAGGGGTAGGTCTTGCCTCACAAGTCTTATTGAATTCTTTGAGGAGGTGACCAAGTATGTGGATGAAGGTAGAGCAGTGGATGTAGTGTACATGGATTTTAGTAAGGCATTTGATAAGGTTCCCCATGGTAGGCTTATGCGGAAAGTCAGGAGGCATGGGATAGTGGGAAATTTAGCCAATTGGATAGAAAACTGGCTAACCGGTCGAAGTCAGAGAGTGGTGGTAGATGGCAAATATTCAGCCTGGAGCCCAGTTACAAGTGGAGTTCCGCAGGGATCAGTTCTGGGTCCTCTGCTGTTTGTAATGTTTACTAATGACTTGGAAGAGGGAGTCGAAGGGTGGGACAGTAAATTTGCAGACGATACGAAGATTGGTGGAGTTGTGGATAGTGAAGAGGGCTGTTGTCAGCTGCAAAGGGACTTAGATATGATGCAGAGCTGGGCTGAGGAGTGGTAGATGGAGTTCAACCCTGTCAAGTGTGAGGTTGTCCATTTTGGAAGGACAAATAAGAATGCGGAATACAGGGTTAATGGTAGGGTCCTTAGTAAGGTGGAGGAGCAGAGGGATCTTGGGGTCTATGTTCATAGCTCTTTGAAAGTTGCCACTCAGGTGGATAGAGCTTGTAAGAAGGCTTATGGTGTATTAGCGTTCATTAGCAGAGGGATTGAATTCAAGAGTTGTGAGGTGATGTTGCAGCTGTACAGGACTTTGGTAAGGCCACATTTGGAGTACTGTGTGCAATTCTGGTCGCCTCATTTTAGGAAAGATGTGGAGCTTTAGAGAGGGTGCAGAGGAGATTTACCAGGATGTTGCCTGGAATGGAGAATAGGTCGTACAAGGATAGGTTGAGAATGCTAGGCCTTTTCTCATTGGAACGGCGAAGGATGAGGGGTGACTTGATAGAGGTTTATAAGATGATCAGGGGAATAAATAGAGTAGACAGTCAGAGGCATTTTCCCCGGGTACAACAGAGTGTTACAAGGGGACATAAATTTAAGGTGAAGGGTGGAAGGTATAGGGGGGATGTCAGGGGTAGGTTCTTTACCCAGAGAGTGGTGGGGGCATGGAATGCGCTGCCTGTGGGAGTGGCAGAGTAAGAATCATTGGTGACCTTTAAGTGGCAATTGTATAGGTACATGGATAGGTGCTTAAGCTAGGACAAATGTTCGGCACAACATCGTGGGCCGAAGGGCCTGTTCTGTGCTTTATTGTTCTATGTTCTAATAGTAGGCAGGGAGCAAATGATGAGTGCAAAGGAACAGATGATCTGAGGTCCTATTTTAATGCAAGTGTAGTAGGTAAGGCAGATGAATTTAGGGCTAGGATTAGTACCTGGAAGTATGATGTTATTGCTATTACTGAGACTTGGTTGAAAAAAGGGCATGATTTGTAACTAAATATCCCAGGATATACACACTTAGGCAGGATAGAGAGAGAGGGAAAAGGGGTGGGGGAAGTTGCATTACTGGTGAGAGAGGATATCACAGCAGTGCTGAAGGAGGGCAGTATGGAGGACTCAAGCAGTGAGGCAATATGGGCAGTGCTCAGAAATAGGAAGGGTGCAGTAACAATGTTGAGGCTGTACTACAGGCCTCCCAACAGTGAGTGTGACATAGAGATACAAAAAGGAGCAACAGGGTGATGTCAATGGGAGATTTTAATTTTCCCAATATTAACTGGGATTCATTTAGTGTTAGAGGTCTAGATAGAGCAGAATTTGTAAGGAACATCCAGGAGGGTTTGATAGAGCAGTATGTAAATAGTCCAACTCGGGAATGGGCCAGACTGGATCTGGTGTTGGGGAATGGGCCTGGCCAGGTGGTTGAAGATTACTTTGGGAATAGTGATCACAATTCTGTAAGTTTTGGAATACTCATGGACGAAGACAAGAGTGGTCCTAAAGGAAGAGTGCTAAATTGTGGGAAGGTCAACTAAACCAAAATTTGGCAGGAGCTGGGGAATGTGGATTGGGGACAAAAAAAAAAAACTGCAGATGCTGGGATCCAAAATAGATAGGCAGGAAGCTGGAAGAACACATCAAACTGGGCAGCATCAAGAGGTGGAGAAGTCGATGTTTCAGGTGTAACCCTTCTTCAGGACTTGGGGTGGGTGTGGGGGCAGCTGCAGATAACAGGGGTGGCGGAGCAGGGTGGTGAAGTGGGGATAGGCGAAAACAGGTAGAGGGTATGACCTGATTGGTCAATGGGAGGAATGAATTCGGTTGGTGGCAGGGAGCATTGGAAGGGATTTGTGGGCGAAGTTCATCAACTTCGCCCACAAATTCCACCCCGCCTTCAAGTTGACTTGGTCCATCTCGGACACCTCCCTCCCCTTTCTTGACCTCACCATTTCCATCTCCGGTGATAGTCTCCAAATGGACGTTCATTACAAACCTACACACTCCCATAACTACCTGGACTACACCTCCTCTCACCCCAGTATCATGCAAGAACTCCATCTCATTCTCCCAATTCCTCTACCTCCACCGCATTTGCTCGGATGAAGAGACATTCCACTCGCGAGCATCTCAGATGTCCACCTATTTTGAACATGTTTTTCCTCCCCCCAGACAGCCCTCTGCCGCACCACCTCCATTTCCTGTTCCACTGCTCTAAACCACCCCCTCCCAATGCAATAAAGACAGTCCCCCTTGTCCTCCCCTACCACCCCACCATCTCCACATCCAATGCATCATCCTTAAACACTCCCCGCAAACTCCAATTAGACCTCACCACCAAGAACATCTTACCCTCCCCAACCCTTTCTGTCTTCTGCAAGGGCTGTTCCTTTTCAGTCCTTGGTTTGCGCCATTCTTCCCACCAACCCCCTCTGAACCCCCAGGTACCTTCGCCTACAACCGGAAAAGATTAACTTAAGGAACGGTTCACTGAGCATCGCAGCTGAGACTGAGGGGCTGACCAGACCTCTCAATCACCACCCATTTCAATTCCCCCAACCATTCCCTTTCCTACATGACCATCCTTGGCCTCCTCCATTGCCAAAACGAACTCCAACACAAATAGAAGGAACACATCATCTTCCGCCTGGGCAACCTACAGCCTGAAGGACTCAATACTGAGTTCATCAATTTCAAATAACCTCCCTTCCCATCCCCCGACTCCTTTCCCAGCCCCTCCTCATCCCTTTCACTGTTCCCTGCCACCAACCTGATTCATTCCTCCCATTGACCAACCGAGTCGTACCGTCTACCTGTTTTCACCTATCCTCACTTCACCACCATACCCCCACCACCCCCTTTATCTGCAACTCCCCCAACACCCGCCCCCAGTCCTGAAGAGGGGTTACATCCAAAACATTGACTTCTCCACCTCCTGATGCTGCCCGGCCAAATGTGGATTGGGAGCAGCTGTTTGAGGCAGATCCACCTTGGATATGTGAGAAGCTTTTAAAGAGAGGTTGATTAGAGTGCAAGACATACATGTCCATGTGAAAATGAGGGATGGAAATGGCAAGATTAGGAACCATTGATGACAGGTGAAATTGTGAGACTAGCTAACAGGAAAAAGGAAACATACATAAGGTCTAGGTGACTGAAAACAGACCAAGCTTTGGAGGAATTTTGGGAAACTAGGACCAATCTGAAATGAGGAATTAAGAGGGTTAAAAGGGATCATGAAATATCTTTAGCAAACAGGGTTAAGGAAAATCCCAAAGTCTTTTATTTGTATACAAGGAACAACAAGGTAACTAGAGAAAGGGCTGGCCCACTCAAGGACAAAGGAGAAATGTTATGCATGGTGTCAGAGAAAATGGGTGAGGTTCTTAATGAGTACTTGCGCCGATATTCACCGAGGAGACAGACATGATGGATGTTGAGTTTAGGGAGAGGTGTTTGATTACTCTATGATTTGGAAGTTCTGGTGTTAGACTGGGGTGTACAAAGTTAAAAATCACACACCACCAGGTTATAGTCCAACAGGTTTATTTGGAAGCACTAACTTTCGGAGTGCTGCTCCTTCATCAGAAGTTGATGCTCCTTCATCAATCACCTGATGAAGGAGCAGCACTCCAAAAGCTAGTGTTTCCAAATAAACCTGTTGGACAATAACTTGGTGTTGTGTGATGTTTAACTTTGATTACTCTAGGTCAAGTCAGCATAAGGAAGGAGGAAGTATTGGGTATTCTAAAAGGCATTAAGGTGGACAAGTCTCATGTTATGGAGGAAACGAGAGAGGAAATAGCTGGGGCCTTAACAGATACCTTGCAACATCCTTGAACACAGGTGAAGTCCCGGAGAACTGGAGAATTTCTAATGTTGTCCCCTTGTTTCAGAAGGGGAGCAGGGATAATCCAGGTAATTATAGACCGGTGAACCTGACATCAATGGTAGGGAAGCTACTGGAGAAGATATTGTGGGATAGGATCTATTTACATTTGGAAGAAAATGGGCTTACCAGTAAGCATGGTTTTGTGCAGGGAAAGTCATGTCTTACCAACTTAATAGAATTCTTTGAGGAACTGAAAGTTGATTGATGAGGGAAGGGCTGTAGATCGGCATTTGATAAGATTCCCCATGGTAGGCTGATGGAGAAAGTGAAGTCATATGGGGTCCTGGGTGTACTAGCTAGATGGATAGAGAACTGGCTGGGCAGCAGGAGACAGAGTAGTAGTAGAAGGCAGTTTCTCAAAATGGAGAGCTGTGACCAGTGGTGTCCCACAGGGATCTGTGTTGGGACAACTGTTGTTTGTGATTTACATACATGATCTGGAAGAAGGTATAGGTATTCTGTTTAGCAAGTTTGCAGATGACACTAAGATTGTTGGTGAAGTAGATAATGAAGGGGATTGTCAGAGAATGCAGCAGAATTTGATAGATTGGAGAGTTGGTCAGAGAAATGTGGGTGGCACGGTGGCACAGTGGTTAGCACTGCTGCCTCTCAGCGCCAGAGACCCGGGTTCAATTCCCGCCTCAGGTAACTGACTGTGTGGAGTTTGCACATTCTCCCCGTGTCTGCGTGGGTTTCCTCCGGGTGCTCCGGTTTCCTCCCACAGTCCAAAAGTGTGCAGGTGAGGTGAATTGGCCATGCTAAATTGCCCGTAGTGTTAGGTAAGGGGTAGATGTAGGGGTATGGGTGGGTTGCGCTTCGGCGGGACGGTGTGGACTTGTTGGGCCGCAGGGCCTGTTTCCACACTAAGTAATCTAATCTAAAAAAAATGGCACATAGTTTTCAATCTGGGCAAATGTGAGATGGTACATTTTGGAAGATCCTACTCATGAATGAACGATATGGGAAATGGAAAAGCCCTAGGGAAAACTGATGTACAGAGAGATCTGGTGTTCAGGTCCATTGTACCCTGCAGGTGGCAACGCAAGTCGATAGAGTGGTCAAGAAGGCATACGGCATGCTTTCCTTCGTCAGACGGAGTGTTGAGTACAAGATTTGGCAGGTCATGTTACAGTTGTATAAGACTTTGGTTTGGCCATATTTGGAATATTATGTACAGTTCTGGTCACCACATTACCAAAAGGATGTAGATGCTTTGGAGACGGTGCAGAGGAGGTTCACTAGGATGCTCCCTGGAATGGAGGGAACCAGCTATGAAGGGAGGTTGAGTAGATTAGGATTATTTTCATTAGACAGATCATGAGGGGGGTGGGGACCTGATTGAGGTCTACAAAGTCATGAGAGGTATAGACAGATTGAATAGCAAGAAGCTTTTACCCCAGAGTGGAGGACTCAATTACTACGGGTCCTGAGTTCAAGGTGAGAGTGGAAAAGTTTAAAGGAGATACGCATGGAAAGTTCTTTACGCATAGGGTGGTGGGTTCCTGGAGCGCGTTGCCCATGGAGGTGGTAGAGAAGGGCATGATAGCATTATTTAAGACCTATCTAGACAGATAAATGAATGGGCAGGGAGAAGAGAGATACAGATCCTTAGAAAATAGAACAGATTTAGATAGAGGATCTGGATCAGCGCAGGCTTGGAGGACTGAAGGGCCTGTTCCTATGCTGTAACTTCCATTTGGAAGCTAATAGACTATATAAAGTAAGTATAATCTGGCTTTGGTTTCATCCTATATCTCACACACTGGGAAATCAAAATTATCAGCTACAAGGTACATTTAACCTATTTTCTAATAAACATGTTCAGAGCTGATCTTACACACTTCTGGAACAGGTGGGACTTGAACCTGGGCCTCATGGAATACACTCACTATAAAAAGGTAGTGTTTGAAAAGAATCGCTGCCAAAGAATTGTAGCGATGTTCAATTGCATGAAATTAACATCACCAAGAGGCAACACAACTAAGTTAAAACATTTGGAATAAAACAAAAATTGCATTATAAATGTTTTCAAGAAATAAATTTGATTGCTGAAGAGTAAACCTTACTTATAGTTGCATCCCTGAAAATCACAACTTTAAGTGAAACAACTTTGAACTTAATCACGGTTTCCTTCAGGAATCAATGATAAATTAGGTTCTATGAGCTATTTCTCACCACAAAGAAAATATAAAAGTTAAAATAATGTATCATTCTTGTGCAACACTACGTTCATAACTGAATTAGCTTGCAAAACAAAATACATCACTAAATATCCATTTTTATTAAGCCAGATTGACTAACTTCGATGTCATGCAGAGGTTTGTCAGTGCAGGAAGCAGAACTCCCAGAACTACATCCAATGACTGACTTCTGCCACCAGAACAAAGCCAATAACGAATAGAAGAACAAACCTGAGCCTCAGATAAGAACAGAGGCAGCAGGCGCAGCTGGGGCTGGAGGCAAAACCAGGACAGGGCAAGGTCATGAAGAAAGAAAAGAAGGGGGAGGGGGGGGGAGGTGCAAGGTGCCATAGCATGATAGAAAGGCAAGATTGGCAGAGGTAGTGGGGTTTGGTTGGAAGAGGTTCTGAGGGGCAGGGTGGAAGCAGGCGAGATGGGGTAAAGTCAGCTGGACAAGCAGACCACAGACAGAAAATTACTTAAACGTTGTTAGAATGAAACCGACTTAAAGTGAAACTGATAACATTAAATGATCATCATCAACTTTATCATCAATAATGTTAAGGTGAAACAATGTTAAGTCAGTTGATATTAAGAGGGGACGTAAGTGCTGTTTATGGACCACCATGTTAGCAACATCAGTATATAATATACATTATAGGTCTTCCGTAATCTAGTATATGGAAACAAAGCTGAACCTGGGCATTTTCGACTAAGAGGCTCTCTTGAATGGCTGACGTATCTCTCCAGCTACCTCTGGTCCTTCTTCTCCCACACACCATTCCCATCTTGTAATTGTTATTAGGACTTTAGAATCATATCATTCTATGAAGAACAAAATATTTTACATGAGACAAGCAAAATAACATACCACTTATAGAAGTTACAGTAAGAGAGTCAAGCGGAATAGCTTCCTTTCTGACGTCACTCTCAATCATTTTCTCTTTTCTTTTCTCCTTCCATTCTTTGGGTGCAAGTTTTTCAAAAAACATCTTTGCAGTTATACAATAATCCAGTTCTTGCTGCTGTTTTCCAATTGCACTACACAATGTTAAAAAAAAACAGGTGAAGTAGGTTGTTCAATGGTGGTGATCAACTAAATTACCTGATTGAGGTGTTAACACTCAGGGTTGTGATGCAAGACAGAAGGCCACTTTAGAGACTGGAGGACCATATTGAGCACAAGAGGCAGATGGTTGGCCTGACTTCAAAAGGTTTTTTTCTGTTCACTCACGGGATATGGACTGGTCCAACATTTATTGCCTATCTCTACATGCTTGTGAGAACATGATAGTGAGCTGCCTTCTTGAACCACTACAGTCCACGTGACCATGCTAGGAGACTTGTACTTTCTAAGCATGAATAAACATTTGGTTGTGATATGTTCAAGAGAAGCTGGCCTGGAGTTTCTCCATTACTGAACTGGAATCTTGCAGCTGCCAAGTCCATAACATGCAGAGGTTGATGCCAGATATGTGGGTACATCACCCTCTGCAAGTTCCCCTCCAAGCCACTCACCATCCTGAGTCAGAAACATATCACCATTCCTTCAGTGTTATTGGGTCAAAATCCTGGAACCCTCTTTAATGGCAATCTAGGTTTCCCTACGTCATGTGGATTGCAGCTCAAAAATGGTAGCTCATCATCATATTCACAAGGCCAATAGAAAGTTGGCTTAGCCAGTGATCCCCATATCCCTGGATCAAATGAAAATAATTCTCCAGGAATATCTGACTCAGTAGCACGACCTTGTCCACTAAATACAATTCATGTTATTACTTCTCGCAATTAGGGATTCTAATGAATACCTGAGAGCAGCTTTTACATGGTATAGTTACAAGATATAGTATCATACCTCAACATTCAAAATAAATGTTGCACACCTTTTAAGACTTAGCACTTCCTCAGTAAGTTTTTCTATTTGCTCCATTGCAAGACGATTATCATTTGCAGTTTCTTCTGCCCTAAAAAGAATTAAAATATTAGCACCATTTATAAAAGATCTTTACAGAATCACACAAGGTGCATAGGAGGAAGTGATTCTGGCTATTGTTCAGGCAAAGGAGCCATCTAAATAGTCCCACTCCCCTCTTCTACCCCCATGTTATTATGGATAAAGGGGAAGTTTTATATAAGCAAAGGAGCAGGCTCTGAAAGTGATACATTGTTTGTCTCTTATTAATTTTACTGTCTTGCAAAGTAAAATGTCAGGCTCTATTGAGTGTCATTGTGAGTTGGAGGACTGGAGAATGGTCAGTATGATAGAAGTATCAGTATCTATTTATAAGAAGACAGAGTTAATTCAGGGAATCTCAGACCAGTTGGTTTTACTATCTGTGACAGGGAGAAGTATACTCGAAAGATGAAGTGGCCACTTATCTTAAAAGAAACAGCACTAGAAATTCCAGCAGGAATTTTAAAAGGACTTGAAAAACATGATATAATTCTTTAAGTGGAGAGCAGGCATGGTGGAGGAGGAACTGATGTGGATGTAGTGTACCTCAATTAGTGGAGATTCTTTGATAAGGTAAACTCACAGGAGTCTATCTGAAATAATTAAGGAGAATGGAACAGAATCAGAAACTGATAGAGAAACTCAGCAGGTCAGGCAGCATCTATGGGGAAAAAACAGAGTTAACATTTTGAGTCTGATGACGTTTCTTCAGAAAGGAGTCACTCGACTCAAAACTCTGCTTTCTCTCCTCAGATGCTGGCAGACATGCTGAGTTTCTCCAGCAATTTCTGTTTTTGTTACAGATCTCCACATCCCCAGTTCTTAGCCATATCTTAAGGAGCATGAAATTAACAGCAGGATCATAAACTGGATTGAGTAGATCTCAGTGAGTTTGAAAAGTGAGTAAAAATGCTCTGCAAGGATGTCTTCATTCTCATCAACAATTTGGAGTTGGACCTGTTGGAATTTGTGCATGTAATTAAAACAGGAGTTGTATATTGTTTCCTTTAAAGGACATAAGAACTGCAAAGAGGAATGGGCTAAAGTGGAGCAAGAAGAATTCAATATCTATATGAGCTGATTGTTAGAATAAAAGCAGAATACAAAAAAAAAAGAAAATCTAAGCGTAAATTACTTGATGTTGTTGAAGAGCAGAGGGGTTGGGCAGGGAAACAAGGGGTAACAAGTTCACAGGACAATAGGCAGCACCTCCAATTCACAAGGTTCAAAGAGCTAACAAAACTCTAGGCTTTGGCACAGACAATATAGAATAAGAGGAACAAGTATTTCGAATACGTATATCAAAAGGTAACAATGAGACTAACTGAACACCTAGGTAGGACCTCAGTTAGACTGCGTTTTTCTTTATTATTTCACAGAATATGGATATCATTGGCGCGGGCAGCATTTATTGCCCAGAAGCCCTTGAGGTGGTGGTGAGTTGCTTTTTTTGAAACGCTGCAATCCATGGACCATAATTACACCCTCAATTTCATTAGGGAGGGAATTCAAGCATTTTGACCCAGCAACACTGAAGGAATGGCAAAATATTTCCAAGTCAGAATTGGGAGTGGCCTGGAAGGGAAATTCTGGCAATGGTGTTCCCATGTACCTTGTCTTTGCCCTTGTTCGTCTGAATGGAAGTGGTTATGGGTTTGGAAGATGCTGTCTAAGGAGTTTTGGTGAATTTTTATAGCACATCTCATAGATGGTACACACCACTGCCACTGAGCATCAGTGTTGGAGGGAGTGGATGCTTTGCCAATCATGTGGGATGCTTTGCCCTATGTGGTGTCAAACCTCTTGTGTATTGTTGAAACTGCACCCATCCAGGCAGGTTAGAAGTACAGTGTGCACTATATTGGGCTTCATATATGGGAAGGATATTCAGACTTTCAAAAGGATGAACAGATTGATTAGAGCTTTGTGTTGTGAGAACATGGAAGAAAGATTTAAAATCTTCATCCCAGCACAGCAGAAATGATGGAATTAGAACAGTTTTGAATTATGAAAGAATGGGACTAGGTGGATAGAAGTCGATAATTTCAAGAAGTTGAAGCACCTGGTAAATGGGGGAAATGTAAATAAATTTAAGATAATTAGAAGAGAGTACATGGGAAACTTCACAACATAGAGTTGTGAGCGAGTGGAATTTACCTCGAGAATTGATCTTTCCGCCTCTCTAATCTTTCTGACATTGTCCCTTCCCATTCATCCCCAACATGCTTTCACCCAAATAACCACTTCCCACCCCTTCAACCCAATACTTTCCATCTTCCACCCTATTCATCCCAACATGTTCCTTCTGTCTCCTGTTCAAACTAACACTCCTCAGATTGAGAAGATTGAGTGGCACAAAGGGAAGGTACGGACAAAGGATCAGGATGAGACATGCAGACAACTCTCTTGATGAAACCAGCAGTATCTGCATAAAGAAGTGAGTGTGCCATCCTTAGGGAGACAGAGAGAGGAAGTAGAGCCATAGAAAAGTGAAACAGTAAACACAAAGAGAATGAGTGGCACAAAAATTAATAAGTAGAGGCTAAATCATAGGATCATAAGCATTAGGAGAAGGAGTAGGCCAATCAACTCCTTGAGCCTGCCACACTATTCAATAAGATTATGGCTGATTGATTGTGGGTTTTGATTCAGATTTTCCTGATCCTAACACCTTGCCTCCTCATTTCACCCACCCTCCACCGATCCTCAACTCCAAAAAGTAAAGTTAAAAATCACACAACACCAGGTTATAGTCCAACAGGTTTAATTGGAAGCACAATAGCTTTCGGAGCATTGCTCCAAAAGCTAGTGTGCTTCCAATTAAACCTGTTGGACTATAACCTGGTGTTGTGTGATTTTTAACTTTGTACACCCCAGTCCAACACCGGCATCTCTAAACCAAAAAATAAAATCAGTCTGCATATTTCTGTGCACTACAGTACACAATGTTGTCACTTTAAAGCTTCCAGTGATTGAACAATGCCAGATCAAAGAGAATATTTTAGTTAAACTTATTCAATTCACAAAAGTCTACAACTTCTAACATACCGTAACATGGCTTGTACACTCTTGGTTTGACTTTCTGCCATTAAATTTTCAATGGCGAGTTTATTTTTTGCAAGTTTCTTTTCATCCTCGATCATCCGTTGCTGCTGTTCGCGAGCGGCTTCTTTCAAGCCTTTTATTGAGTTTTCCTTTAATCCTGCTGTGTACTACAGGCAACCAAGAGAGTTTGAGTTAGGGGTTTTGAGGACACAGACAGAATCCAGAGCTGATCACTCGACAGTGAACAGCACAAGATATATTGTGCCATTCGAGTGGGAAGTCGCTATCCTGAAATCATTTACTGCCTCTACCATACTGGCTCCAATTTCATATCACTAACACAGTAAGAGATCACAACGGAACAGATGTGGCAAAGCGCTCTTGGGTCTGGACTGTAGGGAGTCGACACTGTACTGTATAATTACTGAATTACTGTATAATTACAGAAATAATTACTGTATAGAACTGAACCAGAAGGTCAGACCTTGCAACAGGAAATGCTGTTATGCCATGTTGGGAAATTAAATTCATTAATAGTTTGAATATATTAATCATTGATTAGTGGATGAGCAGACATTGAAATTAATCAAATTGCTGTTAAAAAACCCCAATGGTTTACGATATACTTCAGAGAAGGAAGTCTGTCATGCTTACGTGTCGTACAGGGCTTACAGGTGCTTGTTGGAACTGCACTCATCTAAGCAAGTAGGCTATATACTTCCACACTCCTGAGTTTTGTCTTGCAGATGGTGAATAGGCTTTGGGGAGGCCTAGCCTCTGATCTGCTCTTGTAGCTACAGTATTTATATGACTAGTCCAGATCAGTTTGTGGTCAATGGTAACCTTCAGGATATTGACAGCAGGGGTATCGGCATTGGTAATGCCAGTGAATGTTAAGAATCAATGGTAAGACTGTTTCTTGTTGAAGGTGTTTATTGCCTGACACATGTGTGGCAGGAATATTACTTGCGGTTTATAAGTCGAAGCCTGCATATTGTCTAGATCTTGCTACATATGGAAAGTAACTACTTCTGTATCTGAGGAGTTGCGAATAGTATTGAATAATGTGCAGTCATCAGCAAACATCTCCACTTCTGAACTTATGATGGAGGGAAGTTCATTAAATGAAGCAGCTGAAGATAGTTGAGCCTAAGACAAATACAGCATAGTATCGACCCTTTGACCCTCAATGTTGTGCCGACCTTTTATCCTACTCTAAGATGAATTTAACCTATATTTTACTAACACCAATGTGCCTATCCAAGAGTAGCTTAAGTGTCCCTAATGTCTCTGACTCTACTACCACTGGTGGCGGTGCATTCCACGCACCCACCACTCTCTGTGTAAAGAATCTACATCTAACATCTCCCCTAAAGCTTCCCCTGATCACCTCAAAATTATGCCCCATTGTGATAGCCATTTCCAAGAGTCTCTGGCTATCCACTCTATCTATGCCTCTCAACATCTTGTACACCTCTCATCATTATTCACTCCAATGAGAAAAGCCCTAGCTCCCTCAACATTTCTTCATAAGACATGCCCTCCAGTCCAGGCAGCACCCTGGTAAATCTCCTCTGCACCCTCTTGAAACGTTCCACATCCTTCCTATAATAAAACAACCAGAACTGAACACAATATTCCAAGGGTGGTCTACCTTCATCAATGTGGTAACCCCTCCACCGACACTCTCATTCGTTTGGCCGAACTGGTCCTCACCCTTAACAATTTCTCCTTTGAATCCTCCCACTTCCTCCAGACCAAAGGGGTAGCCATGGGCACACGTATGGGCCCCAGCTATGCCTGTCTCTTTGTTGGCTACGTAGAGCAGTTGATCTTCCGTAATTACACCGGCACCACTCCCCACCTCTTCCTCCGCTACATTGATGACTGCATTGGCGCCACCTCGTGCTCCCGCGAGGAGGTTGAGCAATTCATCAACTTCACCAACACATTCCACCCTGACCTTAAATTTACCTGGACCATCTCTGACACCTCCCTCCCCTTCCTGGACCTCTCCATCTCCATCAGTGACGACCGACTTGACACTGACATCTTCTACAAACCCACCGACTCCCACAGCTACCTGGATTACACCTCTTCCCACCCTACCTCTTGCAAAAATGCCATCCCGTATTCCCAATTCCTCCGCCTCCGCCGTATCTGCTCCCAGGAGGAGCGGTTCCACCATAGAACACACCAGATGGCCTCCTTCTTTAGAGACCGCAATTTCCCTTCCCACGTGGTTAAAGATGCCCTCCAACGCATCTCATCCACATCCCGCACCTCCGCCCTCAGACCCAACCCCTCCAACCGCAACAAGGACAGAACGCCCCTGGTGCTCACCTTCCACCCTACCAACCTTCGCATAAACCAAATAATCCGCCGACATTTCCGCCACCTCCAAACAGACCCCACCACCAGGGATATATTTCCCTCCCCACCCCTCTCCGCCTTCCGCAAAGACCGTTCCCTCCGTGACTACCTGGTCAGGTCCACGCCCCCTACCACCCACCCTCCCATCCTGGCACTTTCCCCTGCCACCGCAGGAACTGTAAAACCTGCGCCCACATCTCCTCCCTCACCTCCATCCAAGGCCCCAAAGGAGCTTTCCACATCCATCAAAGTTTTACCTGCACATCCACTAATATCATCTATTGTATCCGTTGCTCCCGATGCGGTCTCCTCTACATTGGGGAGACTGGACGCCTCCTAGCAGAGCGCTTTAGGGAACATCTCCGAGACACCCGCACCAATCAACCACATCGCCCAGTGGCTCAACATTTCAACTCCCCCTCCCACTCTGCCGAGGATATGGAGGTGCTGGGCCTCCTCCACCGCCGCTCCCTCACCACCAGACGCCTGGAGGAAGAACGCCTCATCTTCCGCCTCGGAACACTTCAACCCCAGGGCATCAATGTGGATTTTAACAGTTTCCTCATTTCCCCTTCCCCCACCTCATCCTAGCTTCTAACCTCCAGAAACTCGATCCCCTGACCTGTCCGGACTTGTCCGACCTGCCCAGCTCCTTTTCCACCTATCCACTCCACCCTCTCCTCCCTGACCTATCACCTTCATCTCCTTCCCCACTGACCTATTGTACTCTATGCCACTCTCTCCCACCCCCACCCTCCTCTAGCTTATCTCTCCACGCTTCAGGCTCTCTGCCTTTATTCCTGATGAAGGGCTTTTGCCCGAAACGTCGATTTTGCCTGTCCTCGGATGCTGCCTGAATTGCTGTGCTCTTCCAGCACCACTGATCCAGAATCTGGTTTCCAGCATCTGCAGTCATTGTTTTTACCTCGTTGATTTTAACCCTACTGCGAATCCTCTTGCAAGGATGCCTGCCTTGAAGAAGTTTTCCTCCTCTCTCTACAAGAATCTCAGGGAGTCTCTCTCTCATTGCAACTCCCAGGTCATTTCCTCAGCCCTGAAGCTCTTCAACCATGTCCTGAAACAAACTCGCTATCACAGCCACATTTGCTTCCTCAGTGCCTGTCTCCGTAACCAACTCACCCCACACGGACTCCGGACCACCTTTAAACCAGCAGAGTTCGGACCCGAACAGGACAAACAGTACAGATTACAGATTCAAAAACACCAGCAACGGTTCTCCATCAAGATCCTCCGCTCCACACTTGCAGCAATGCGCCGGTACCTAACCTCTCTACAGTCTGCCCTGCCTCAGCTGAGGGCCACACTCTCTCAGAATTGCAAAGGACCCACTCTGTACTACATCCTCAGGAGAATTCATACTCTCAACAAACAGTATTTCAATTCCATCTCAAACATCAAAAACTGTAAGTACAACAAACTTTTATCTACCCAGCTCCATAACCAGCGCTCCTTGAACATTCCAGAAGATTCCCCTGCCCTCGGAAACACCATTAGCCATGCGGCTGATGCAGCTACCACCCCCACGCTGATTGATGATGTCACTTCTGCCCCCATCATGGCCACTCCCACAGCCACTTCCGGCCCTCACATCATCACTGATGCCACACGCTCAGTGACTTCCGCCACCCCTACTGCTGTGTCTGCCACCACTTCCGCCCCCACCAGCGCCACTCACCTGCATTCTGCTGACACGCCCCCCACAGACCCCACTGTCACTATCCCCACCCCCCAGAACCCTGAGGGGAACACTACCCCTGCTCATGACTCTACCCCCATTCCCCCCACCATCACACCCACTCCAGGTACTGGCTCCGACCCCACTCCCAGCTCTACACCCACACCAGCTCCCAGCTCCCAGCCCTGCCGAGTTTTCACCATCCCCCCAGACCTCCCCCTCACTGAGGACGAACGATCAGTCCTCAGCAAAGGACTCACCTTCGTCCCCGTCCGTCCACGCATCAATGAATTTAATACACGCCGTGACATCGAACAATTCTTCCGTCGCCTCCGCCTCCGAGCTTACTTTCACAATCAGGACTCCCGCCCACCTTCTGAGGACCCCTTCGCCCACCTCCAACACACTGCATCCACCTGGACACCCCGCACTGGCCTATTACCTGCCCTCGACCTCTTCATTTCCAACTGCCGCCGGGACATTAACCGCCTCAACCTGTCGACCCCCCTCCCCCACTCCAACCTCTCACCCTCACAACGCGCAGCCCTCCAATCCCTCTGCTCCAATCCTGACCTCACCATCAAGCCAGCGGACAAAGGGGGCGCAGTGGTAGTCTGGCGCACTGACCTCTACATCGCTGAAGCCAAACGCCAACTCGAGGACACCTCTTCCTACCGCCCCCTTGACCATGACCCCACCCCCCATCACCAAACCATCATCTCCCAGACCATACAGAACCTCATCACCTCAGGAGATCTCCCACCCACAGCTTCCAACCTCATAGTCCGGGAACCCCGCACTGCACGGTTCTACCTCCTTCCCAAGATCCACAAGCCTGACCACCCTGGCCGACCCATTGTCTCAGCATGCTCCTGCCCCACTGAACTCATCTCTACCTACCTCGACACTGTCCTATCCCCCCTAGTCCAGGAACTCCCCACATACGTTCGAGACACCACCCACGCCCTCCACCTCCTCCAAGACTTCCGTTTCCCCGGCCCCCAACACCTCATCTTCACCATGGATATCCAATCCCTCTACACCTCCATCCGCCATGACCAGGGCCTCCAAGCCCTCCGTTTTTTCCTCTCCAGACGTTCCCAACAGTACCCCTCCACCGACACTCTCATTCGTTTGGCCGAACTGGTCCTCACCCTTAACAATTTCTCCTTTGAATCCTCCCACTTCCTCCAGACCAAAGGAGTAGCCATGGGCACACGTATGGGCCCCAGCTATGCCTGTCTCTTTGTTGGCTACGTAGAGCAGTTGATCTTCCGTAATTACACCGGCACCACTCCCCACCTCTTCCTCCGCTACATTGATGACTGCATTGGCGCCACCTCGTGCTCCCGCGAGGAGGTTGAGCAATTCATCAACTTCACCAACACATTCCACCCTGACCTTAAATTTACCTGGACCATCTCTGACACCTCCCTCCCCTTCCTGGACCTCTCCATCTCCATCAGTGACGACCGACTTGACACTGACATCTTCTACAAACCCACCGACTCCCACAGCTACCTGGATTGCACCTCTTCCCACCCTACCTCTTGCAAAAATGCCATCCCGTATTCCCAATTCCTCCGCCTCCGCCGTATCTGCTCCCAGGAGGAGCGGTTCCACCATAGAACACACCAGATGGCCTCCTTCTTTAGAGACCGCAATTTCCCTTCCCACGTGGTTAAAGATGCCCTCCAACGCATCTCATCCACATCCCGCACCTCCGCCCTCAGACCCAACCCCTCCAACCGCAACGAGGACAGAACGCCCCTGGTGCTCACCTTCCACCCTACCAACCTTCGCATAAACCAAATAATCCGCCGACATTTCCGCCACCTCCAAACAGACCCCACCACCAGGGATATATTTCCCTCCCCACCCCTCTCCGCCTTCCGCAAAGACCGTTCCCTCCATGACTACCTGGTCAGGTCCACGCCCCCCTACGACCCACCCTCCCATCCTGGCACTTTCCCCTGCCACCGCAGGAACTGTAAAACCTGCGCCCACATCTCCTCCCTCACCTCCATCCAAGGCCCCAAAGGAGCTTTCCACATCCATCAAAGTTTTACCTGCACATCCACTAATATCATCTATTGTATCCGTTGCTCCCGATGCGGTCTCCTCTACATTGGGGAGACTGGACGCCTCCTAGCAGAGCGCTTTAGGGAACATCTCCGAGACACCCGCACCAATCAACCACATCGCCCAGTGGCTCAACATTTCAACTCCCCCTCCCACTCTGCCGAGGATATGGAGGTGCTGGGCCTCCTCCACCGCCGCTCCCTCACCACCAGACGCCTGGAGGAAGAACGCCTCATCTTCCGCCTCGGAACACTTCAACCCCAGGGCATCAATGTGGATTTTAACAGTTTCCTCATTTCCCCTTCCCCCACCTCATCCTAGCTTCTAACCTCCAGAAACTCGATCCCCTGACCTGTCCGGACTTGTCCGACCTGCCCAGCTCCTTTTCCACCTATCCACTCCACCCTCTCCTCCCTGACCTATCACCTTCATCTCCTTCCCCACTGACCTATTGTACTCTATGCCACTCTCTCCCACCCCCACCCTCCTCTAGCTTATCTCTCCACGCTTCAGGCTCTCTGCCTTTATTCCTGATGAAGGGCTTTTGCCCGAAACGTCGATTTTGCCTGTCCTCGGATGCTGCCTGAATTGCTGTGCTCTTCCAGCACCACTGATCCAGAACCTTCATCAATGTGTTTATCGCATCCTCAAAGAATTCAATAAGGCTTGTGAGGCATGACCTACCCCTCACAAAGCCATGCTGACTATCTCTAATCAAACTTGGTTTTCCAAATAGTCATAAATCCTGTCTCTCAGACTCCTCACCAATAATTTGCCCACCACAGACATAAGACTGATTGGTCTGCAATTCCCAAGGTTATCCCTATTCCCTTCCTTGAACAAAGGAACAATCTTTGCCATCCTCCAATCATCTGGTACTATTCCAGTGGACAGTGAGGATGCAAAGATCATTGCCAAAGGTGCAGCAATCGCATCCCTCACTTTCTATAGTTACCTTGGGTTTATCCCATCTGGCTCAGGGGACTTATCAGTCCTCACGTTTTTCAAAATTTCCGGCACCTCCTTCTTAACATTAACCTGTTTAAGCATATCCTCATAAAAGACGAGGTCCCTCTCATTAGTGAATTTTGAAGCGAAGTATTCATTAAGGACCTACCCTATCTACCAAGGCTTTTTCATGCCCTCTTCTAGCTCTTGGTCCATTATTCAGTTCCTTCCTGGCTAATTTGTAACCGTCTGGAGCCTTTCTGATCCTTGATTCCTCAACCTTAAGTAAGCTTCCTTCTTCTTGACTAGATGTTCCACAGCTTTTGTCATCGAAGGTTCCTTCACTCTACCATCCCTTCCTTGCCTCAGTGGGACAAGCCTTTCCAGCACCTGCAGCAAGTGCTCCCCAACAACTACCACATATCTGTCATGCATTTCCCTGAGAATAGCTGTTTCCAAACATTATGACATGGAGTAACACCCCCCCACCCCACTAATTTAAACCTGCAACACGGAAATGATTTAAGCCACACAGTAATCTGTTAAAATTCAAGAGGCAAGGAACTATTCCCAAAAGTCGCTATTTGAAGTAAAAATTAACAACTTTATTTTTACTTAAAAGTCTAACAGAGAATAATTAACTAACAACTATTTACAACTCCTTTCTCCAACCTATCTTTTACTTTCCCTTCTATAATACTGGTCCGATAAAACCCCCAATTATGATTTACCAAAAAATTCAAATTTCAAAACCAGCTAGCTGTCGCATCTTCTTTTTATCTTCCTCTGTCTTCTTTTCTTCTTCTTAGGGACTTCCGTTTCCCAGGTCATTGATAGATAGAGGTACCTTTAAGAGAGCTATTCTGCAGGCAGTCTGCATATTTTGGTGGCTTGGCAGTTCTCCCCCAGTTGTTCAATTTGTTGAATATTTAAACCCCAAAGCATCAGATCATTTCATTGGTTTTAATATTATCAAAATACTAAATTCAAACTTGATTGGAGTTTAGTGTCTTGGGGCATAACAAACTGATTGGCCAAATTTGAATTTGTTTTTTGTCTCAAAGCAACCCATGTACTGCTAGCTGTTAAACCGAATGTTACATTGTAAATTTTCCACTACTCTGTGTATTTCTCGAAGTCCTTCAACTCTCTTAAAGGTACTATACGCCTCGACACCTTCATAACAATTTATGTACCATATTTCCTGCCAAACAGGATTATAATTCCCCCTACCCCAATTAAATACTTTCCAATACCATCTGCTCCTATCCCTCTCCATGACTATCATAATGGTCAGGGTGTTGTGATCACTATCACCGAAATGCTCTCCCACCAAGAAATCTGACACCTGACCTGGTTCGTTGCCAAGCACCAAATCCAATAAGGCTCCCCTCTAGTCGGCCTATCTACATGTTGAGTCAGGAATCCTTCCTGGACACACCTGATAAAACTCTGCTCCATCCAAACTATTTGCACTCAGGAGGTTCCAATCAATATTAGGGAAGTTGAAGTCACCCACGTCAACAGCCCTGTTACTTCTGCACCTTTCCAAATTCTGCTCCTCCGTGTCTCTGTTGCTATTGGGGAGTCTATGTAAACTCCCAAGAAAGTCACTGTTCCTTTCCTGTTTCTGACTTCCACCCATACTGACTCAGTATACAAACCCTCCTCAATGACCTCCCTTTCTGCAGTTGTGATACTATCCCAATTAGTAATGCCATTCTCTCATCTTTTACCTCCCTCCCTATTCCTTTTGAAACATCTAAACACTGGAACATCCAACAACCATTCATGCCCCTGTGATATCCAAGTCTCTGTAATGGCCACAATATCAAAGCACCAAGTACTGATCCCTGCTCTAAGTTCATCGCCTTTATTCCTGACACTTCTTGTGTTAAAACAGATACATTTCAACCCATCACACTGACTGCAATTTTGCCCTACCAACCGTCTATCCTCCCGCACAGACTCTCTGCATGCTATATCTGCCTATTCACTAGCTACTCCATCCTCTGATCTGTAGCTCCGGTTCCTATCCCCCTGCCAAACGAGTTTAAACTCTCCCAAAGAGCTCTAGCAAACATCCCACCCAGGATATTGGTACCCCTCCAGTTCAGGTGCATCCCACTCTCCTCATACAGGTCCCACCTTCTCCAGAAGCTATCCCAGTGATCCACATATCTGAAGCTCTCCCTCCTACTCCAGCTCTGCAGCCATGTATTCAGCTGTACTTGTTCTCTGTTCCGAGCCTCACTACCTGTGGCACCAATAGCAATCCTGAGATTACTAATCTGCTCGTTCTGCCTTTTAACTTCCAACCTGACTTCCTATATTCACTTTTCAGATCCTCATCTCTTTTCCAAGCTACGTTATTGGTACCAATGTGTACCACAACATCTGGCTACTCACCCTCCCTCTTAAGAATCCTATAGACTCGCTCCAAGACATTCCTGACCCTGGCACCCGGGTCAGGAATACATCCACTATCTCCGTAGCTGCCTCTTTACGATCCTATAGTGCATACTCGGATATTATTGGCTTAAAAATCATCCACAGCAGTGTGGGACTCCTCATAACTCAAGGAGTTACAGTGGTTCAAAAAGGGCTGCTCACCACCATCTTCTCCAGGACAATTAGGGAAGGGCATTAAATGTTGTCCCAGCCATCAACACCCACATCCCAAATTTTACAAATGGAACAATCTTCTTCACATGATTAAAGAGGTCTCTTGACACAATGGTTAGTGTCCCTATCCAGGAGCCACAAGCTCTAGGTTCAAGTCCCACAGCAGGACATTTTGACCAAGAAGACACATTCCGAATGTGAACTAGGAACACAGGTTGATTGTCACCATGTAATTCTTTGAACAGACTTGATGGCACGCAGTGAGAAGAGGAGAGTTTCCTAGTCAATCATCCTGCCAAAGGCAATCGCAAACCACTGCAACACTTTGGCCATTAGCATGAACCGATTCAATTGGGTTCTACAGTTAATCTTTGGGACTGACAGACGGATATGATTTTTGAGCTGAGCAAAAACACTAACACTATGCAGTATTTTAGAGGGAATATAAATAGGTTTAATATAGAAAAATGTGAGGTCTTGCATTTTGGAAAGTCAAATCAAGTTAGGAGTTTTGTGGTGAATGGTAGGGCCTTAAGGAGTGTCACGGAACAGAGAGATCTTGGAGTTCATGTGCATGGTTCTCTGAAAGAGGAGGCACAGGTAGACAAGGCAGCAAAGAAGGCTTTTGGCACACTGGTCTTCATCTGTCAGGACACTGAGTATAGAAGTTGGGAAGTTATGTTGCAGTTGTACAGGATGTTGGTGAGGCTGCACTTGGAGTATTGTGTTCCGTTTTAGTCACCTTGTTATAGGAAGGATGTTATTAAACTGGAAAGAGTGCAGGAAAAATTTACAAGGATGTTGCCTGGATTCAATAGTCTGAGTTATAGGGAGAGGTTGGACAAGCTAGAACTTTTTTCTTTAAAGGAGACTGAGGAGGGACCTTCTAGAGGTGGGGGACCTTATAGGATCATGAGAGGCATGAATAGGGTGAATGCACTCACCCCATCTGCCAGCAGAAGTGGTTGAGGCAGGTACATTAACATTTAAAAGGCATTTGGACAAATACATGGATAGGAAAGGTTTAGAAGGATATGGGCCTAGTGCAGGGAAATGGGGTTAGCGTGGATGGACAGTTTGGTCAGCATGGACCATTTTGGGCCAAAGGGCCTGTTTCCGTGCTGTAGGATTCTATGGCTCAATGTTGCGTGAATAAAATGTGTTTTTCTTAAAGCCTAGTGGTGACAATGCCTTACACGTGCCTTTAAATAAATATAAAAGTTAAGGTCAAGCTATCTCTTTGCTATATTTTGGAGGGGATGGCGGGTGTTTATCTGGTCTGTAACTATAGTTCCAAGGCGGAGTTATACCCAGATGGGGGAGAAAGTAGTTGAACTTTTTAGGGCTAAAGGAATCAAAGGGTATGGTGAGAAAGCAGAACCAGCATACTGACTTAGATGGTCAGCCCACGATTATATTGATTGACCGAGCAGGCTACTTCTGCCTCTATTTTCTATGCCTGTCTATGTAAAGGGTAGAAGATCCTCTATCACTGGCTGAGGGAAAAGGAGTATCTTTCAACTTTGGTCATATTGTAGTGTTGAGGAAAAGGGAAGCACTAGGGATAGAGACTGTGTGTAGGCAGGGTAGACTGTAGGAAGTGAGCTCCAGAGGGTTGCTACGGTTCAGACAGCCTCCAGGGTTAAGGAGATGGAGGAGAATAAAAGCTTAATCCCTTCAAACCATCACTAAAACCACAGGAGTTGTGGTAAACCTTTATCAAATCATTGGAAGTACAATTCTCACTGCCACACTTGTCCAGATTTTGGAGATGGTGCAGAAGATATTCACTTCAAAAGTTCCAAGGATGAGGAGCTTCAGTCAGATGCAGAGACTGGCTGGCAGGACCTTTCTCTCATTCTCCATCTACTGCATCAAGTATACCAAGGGCAGGAAAATCAGAGAGCTTGCCCACGATCATAAAAAGAAAACAGAAGTTGCTAGAGAAACTCAGCAGGTCTGGTAGCATCTGTAGAGAGAGTTAACATTTTGAATCTGGAGACCCTCTGTCATGTTGTCTCATTCCAGGTCAATAAAACCTGATGAGGCCACAATGCACCTCTCCAATAGGAGATGCAGGTGAGCTTTCAGAGGCAAACAATTTCAAGACGATTAAGAGGGAAAGCATCATGGAAGTTCTCATACCTGTATCAACAATAGTTGTCGCTGTTGTTGAATGTACTGTTTTAATCCAGATTGATCAGTGGATTTGTCTATTAAAAAAAAGCAAAGAATATTTAAGATAGAAACACTGCTCACTCTGCTGGGCACCTTTTTTCAGACACGTGGGCACCACCGCACTGGGATGCATTATTTCCTGCACCAATTCTCCACAGCCTTTGGTGGGGAGTGTTCATCTTACATATGAACTCTGGGCACTGCCCCACCAATGCAGCTATGTCTACATTCAATCTGGCCACCAGACATAACTTCTCACCAGGATAATCCTGGTGAAATTCAGGCAGTATTTGACAGCGACCTTTGCTTCAGACAACCATTGTTGCTCCCCATAACAACATACCGTCCTCAACTGTTAGCTGGTCTCTCCAGGTCCAATTAGTTGTTTCATTTTTGAAACGACTAGATCTTTCTAGTCCAAACTCTGATATTGTCAACTGCGACTGAGAGTGTCCCCAGAAAATTTGGTTTCATTACAGACTCTTCCACTGGGACAACTACTGGTAGTGTATCTGCCAACTAGAAGCGGCACATTGCATCCACTACTCTGCCTCCCAGACAATGTTCTAACTTGTAATTATACGCACTTAGTATTAGAGCCTACCACTGAATATGGCCTGAAACTATGGGCAGCAAGTTTTGTCTTCTTTAAGCAAACCTAATAGAGGTTTGTGGTCTATGATTATCAAAACTTTTTGTCCATAAAGGTTTTGATGGGACCTCTTGATGCCAAATATGCCCACAAATACTTCTTTTTCTATCTGGGCATATTTGTACAGTGTGTTAGCCAAAGTCCAGGATGCCAATGATTAGATTAGATTAGTACCCAGGCAGCATGGTGGCTCAGTGGTTAGCACTGCTGCCTCACAGCGCCAGGGACCCGGGTTCAATTCCAGCCTTGAGCAATTGTCTGTGTGGAGTTTGCACATTCTCCCCGTGTCTGCGTGGGTTTCCTCCGGGTGCTCTGGTTTCCTCCCACAGTCCAAAGACGTGCAGGTCAGGTGAATTGGGCACACTAAATTGCCTGTAGTGTTAGGTGTATTAGTCAGGGGTAAATATAGGGGGTGGGTTTCTCTTCGGAGGGCAGGTGTGGACTTGTTGGGCCGAAGAGCCTGATTCCACACTGTAGGTAATCTAAACTGTTTCTTTACATCATTGAAAGGTAGGGCTGATCTATGTGACCATTTCCAAGGCTGACCCTTTTTTAGGAGTGCAAAGGTGTCAGGATGGAGGCCTGAGTTTCCATAATAATTTACCAGCTCAAAAAATGATCTAAGCTGCTGGACAGACATAGGAGCCTAACACCTTTGATCACCCTCGCTTTATCTTTCAACAGGTGTAACCCAGTCTTGTCGACTCTGTAGTCCAAGTAGGTGACTGGGGATACCTGGAACACACCGTTATCCCTGCTCAGACATACATCTGTCTTGGAAAAAACACCTTAGGACTACATGCAATTTCTCTTAGTGTTCCTTGTTAGTTTTCCCTGTTATTAGAGCAACATCTGGGTAAATGGCGACCTGAAAAGTTGCAATTCATTCTCAATCATCTGCTGAAAAGTCTCAGTTATTGGTGCAAGCCTTTATGGGTATTAAATGTAGCATCCATCCAGGAATCCTGGTCTAAACATGATTGAAGTGTGGCTCATGTCCAGCTTCATGAAGGACAGCCTGCCTGCCAGCTTTGCATAGGAATCCTCTATGTGAGGGATAGGATAATTATCTAGCTCTGAAAAGCAATTCATCATTTCTTGAAAATCCCCACAATGACAAACTGACCTATCAGGCTTCAAAAATCAGTACAGCAGCCCATTCCATGAGTTGAACTGTTTGACGATCTCTTTGTTTTCCAGCTTTCTGAATTCTGCCTCTACCTTTGTCCATAGGGCAAATGGCACTGAGCGGGTCTTGCAGAATTACGGCATTACTTTCTGGTCAACATGCAAGGTGGCCTTGGCTCCCTTGTTCGTTCCAAGACCTTCCTGAAAAATTGCCGGGTATTTAACTGGGACTTCACTCAGGCAATCATTTTTGAATTAAAAAATGTTGAGCTAATCTAGGTGAATCTCTCACAATCAATTTTAAACAGACAAGTTTGGGCACCAAGCCTTTTACTATACCAGTAAATGAACCAGCTGGTTTTCATAAGAGACTGGAACCAAAGTTGCACCCTTAATCTGTAAAGGTTTCCCAGCTCAGGTTCTCAACTTAGCAAAGGTCTTGCGAAAAGTTAATGGCTGGAGTCCAGAGTAAATTTTATTAAAAATTAGTTCTGTGATTATTGATGTAGCCATGCCAGTATCAGGCTCCAATAGAACTGTATGACTACTTAACCAGATGGTTATCTGGATTGGTTCTGATTTTGACGTTGCGAAGCAATTTAACTGTTTCAAGCCAGATGCAGATGGACTTTCCTCGATACCAGCCTGGAGTCCTCTTACTCAACTTAGATCTAGTAGGGCCCTTTAACTGTCTTGAGGCCACATACCACCACCAACAACAATGGCTAGCTGGCCAGGATCCTAAAGAAAATTTTAACTATTTGGTCAAGGCTTGGCTTTGTTTTAGGGTTTTGCTGTGGGTTGACCTAGAGTCCTACTGATCAGGATATGGCCTGAATTGGTAAGCAATTTCCTTCACTCAAGTGATGTTCCCCAAGTTCAGTCAGACAGGCAAAGTTGTCCACTTCTATTGGAATATCCTGCAACTTATACACTCCACTTGTTGCATATTCCAATGATAAAGCAATTGGAATACCTTTCTGAAGTCTAGTTTTTGCATGTTTACATCATTAATCCCACATACTAGATTGTCCCTAAGCATCTCATTAAAGGTTAAACCAAAGTCACAGGCTTCTGCCAGTTACCTTAACCTAGTCAAAAAACCCAATACGGAATGTTAGGCTCCTAATGACAGAAAAATCTACAGTTCCACAGGCTGCCAGGAAAATTGCTTGTTGTTTTTGTCTTTCACAATGTAATTTGCCTGAATAAAATACTGCATTTTTTCTACATACTGGCTCCAGTGCTCGATGGCAGGGTCAAATGAGTCAAGCTTTCCAAACAAAGACATAATGTAAGGAATGCTTACCCAAACTATAACTGTTGCAAGTTTCTTCAGAAATGTGACCCCATACTCATCACCACTGAAATGACTCCACAGAGGTTGGTACCCTGTCACCAAGTCACCCTTTATTTACATATGAACAGGCCTTGACTTTAGTACTGCCTCATTCAGAGTTAGTTCTCAGAATGTTAGCGTCTCTGATGCGCTTTTTGTTTTGATGACACTCCACTCTTTATCTGTCAGCCAGGGCTAGCTGATTGAACCAGATTAATAGCCCCAGTCAGGGAACTAAAACTCCAAAAGGTCCTTCTGGCTGACCATGTTACAATCACCTCAGCACCCTTGAAGGTTTACAGGTCTAGTGGGCACTGCGGAGGCTGGAGTTCATTAACTCCAACTCCCATGACATTGTTATTTAGTTGCTCTGAGTTTCTCCCTTCAGGTTGTTTGACATTAGTTAAGTTACAGTGTTCCTGATTGTCAATTTTTGTTTTTCATCTTTTATACAGAAAGAAAATGTTGAGTTCTCCCCAGGATGGGTTGGATCTAGACGGGTAGACGGGCTAGAAAAGAAAGGTGGAAATTTATGTTTGTATTGCAGATTTACAACAAAAGCTTAGTAAATCTCTGAAAATTTGTATTGCCTAATTCAACAAATGGATAACAGTCTGAATAAATGCTGATCTTACAGTCAGTGTTGAATCTTGTTGTGTCAATAGGTGATCGATCACAGAAAAGATTCTTCAGTAAAATCAGGTGTTACATTAATTAGAGTGTGGCTTGAGGTATGCCATTTGTAGAAAGCTTTGCAGCAATTTATCAAGGATGCAGACTCAGGTACAGATTGTTGACTGATTCCTGGATGTCAAGGCTCACATATGGAGAGACTTGATTAGTCAGGGCTATATTCACTGCAGTTTAGAAGAAAGCGCAAGTATTTGCAGGGAGTCCAGAACCAGGAGTCACAGTTCAGTTATCTGGGATAGGAAATTTAAGACTGAGATGAGAGGAAATGTCTTCAACTAGAGAATGATGGCTAGAGAAAGCAGTTGAGGCCAAAACTTTGAATGCTTTCGGGAAGAAGTTTGATAGTTCTCATGACTAAAGGGATCAAATGGGAGAGTGGAGGCAAAGCACAAACTGAATTTTCACCTGTAACAAAACACACAGATTTGGGCTTTTCATTTATCTTGTCTTCATCTTGCTCTTCCAAGGCAAATCTTCGCCAGCTGCCAGAAAAAGATTTTCTTCTCGATGCAAAGGTACTTTTCAAATAACCCGGTCCACTGTGTGCATTTAGTAATTCCTGAATAAAAGCACAAACATTAACTACAACAGCAAGCAACTTAATGATAGTGATTTAGCACTCTAGCGCTTATCCCTGAGCCCCTGAACCTCTACAGACATGTGGAACAGAGCACAACACAAGCCAGTATCAAATCTCATGAGTTGAAATCACAGTTCAGAGATTTCAGTACATAATCCAGGCAGCCACTGAGGGAGTGCTGTACTGTAGAAAGTGATATTTCCTCCATGTCATGCGCAGGAGATAGCACCAAACAGCTCATTCCCTATAAGATATTACACATCATTATCCACCCAAAAGAAATTTTAACATACCACACATTGTAACAAACAGGCCATGCATGACAAAAATAACTTAAAAGGGGTCCTTGATTGTAGGCACTGCCTTTCACATGAAATCTTAAACCAAGGTGCATGAAAAGATCACACAGCAACATTCGTGCTATATATAAGAACCACATGAGAGCCACACAATGACCATCTCCAACTAGATAGAATTCAACCGTTGCCCCTTAACATGCAATGGCATTACCGTCATGGACTTCTAAGCTATTTACATCATGAGGATTACCATTGATCAGAAACTCAACTGTAATCTGAGAAATAAGAAAGGGATGATCACCTTATTGGGATTGCATTATAGACCCCCCCCTAATAACAGGAAATTGAGAAATAAATTTGTAAGGAGATTTCAGTTATTTGCAAGAATAATAGGGTGGTTATGGAAGGGGGTTTTAACTTTCTAAACATAGACTGGGACTGCCATAGTATTAAGGTTTAGATGGAGAGGAATTTGTTAAATGTGTACAAGAAAATGTTCTGATTCAATATGTGGGTGCACCTACTAGAGAAGGTCCGTAACCAACTCATCCCACACGGATTCCGGTGCAAAACTTGACCTACTCTTGGGAAATAAGGCAGGGCAGGTGACTGAGGTGTCAATGGGGGAGCACTTTGGAGCCAGTGACCATAATTCTATTAGATTTAAAATAGCGATGGAAAAGGATAGACCAGATCTAAAAGTTGAAGTTCTGAATTGGAGGAAGGCCAACTTTGACGTATTAGGCAAGAACTTTCAAAAGCTGATTAGGAGCATATGTTTGCAGGTAAAGGGATGGCTGGGAAATGGGAAGCCTTCAGGAATGAGACAACGAGAATCCAGCGAAAATATATTCCTGTTAGGGTGAAAGGAAAGGCTGGTAGGTGTAGGGAATGCTGGGTGACTAGATAAATTGAGGTTTTGGTTAAGAAGAAGGAAGCAAATGTCAAGTAGAGACAGCAGAGATTGAGTGAATTCTTAGAAGAGTATAAAGGCAGTAGGAGTATACTGAAGAGGGAAATCAGGAGGGCAAAAATGAGACATGAGATAGCTTTGGCAAATAGGGTTAAGGAGAATTGAAATGGATTTTATATATACATTAAGGACAAAAGAGTAACGAGGGAAACAATATGACCCCTCAAAAGATCAGCAAGGCAGCTTATGTGTGAGCTGCTAGAGATGGAGGAGATACTGAACAAGTATTTTGCATCAGTATTTACTTTAGAGAAGGACATGGAAGAGATAGAATGTAGGAAAGTAGATGGTACCATCTTGAAAAATATCCATATTACAGAGGAAGTGCTGCCAAATGTCTTGAAATGCATAACAGTGGATAAATCCCCAGGACCTGTTGAGGTGTACCCTAGAAATCTGTGGGAAGTGATTGTTGGGCCTCTTGCTGAGATATTTGTATCATCGATAGTCACAGGTGAAGTGCTGGAAGACTGGAGGTTGGCTAACGTGGTGCCGCTGTTTAAGAAAGATGGTAAGGAAAAGGCAGGGAACTATCGATCAGTGAGCCTGACATCGGTGGTGAGCAAGTTGTTGGAAGGAATCCTAAGGGGCAGGATTTACATGTATTTGAAAAGGAAAGAACTGATTAGGGATAGTCAACATGGCTTTATGCGTAGGAAATCATGTCTCACAAACTTGATTGAGTTTTTAAAAGAAGTAACACAGATGGTTGATGAGGGCAGAGCAGTAGATGTGATCTATATGGACTTCAATAAGGCATTTGACAAGGTTCCCCATGGGAGACTGGTTAGCCAGGTTATATCTCATGGAATACAGGGAGAACTAGCCATTTGGATACAGAACTGGCTCAAAGGTAGAAGATAGAGGGTGGTGGTGGAGGGTTGCTTTTCACACTGGATGCCTGTGACCAGTGGAGTGCCATAAGGTTCTGTGCTGGGTCCACTACTTTTTATCATTTATATAAATGATTTGGACATGAACATAGGAGGTATAGTGGTACGCTTGCAGATGACACCAAAATTGGAGGTGTAGTGGACAGCAAAGAAGGTTACTTCAGAGTACAACAGGATCTTGATCAGATGGACCAATGGGCTGAGGCGGGGCAGATGGAGTTTAATTTAGATAAATGCAAAGTGCTGCATTTTGTGAAAGCAAATTTTAGCAGGACTTATACACTTAATGGTAACATCCTGGGGAGTGTTGTCAAACAAAGAGATCTTGGAGTGTAGGTTCATAGTTCCTTGCAAGTAGAGTTGCAGGGAGATAGGACAGTGAAGGTGGTGTTTGGTATGCTTTCCTTTATTGGTCAGAGTATTGAGTACAAGAGTTGGGAGGTTATGTTGCAGTTGTACAGGATATTGGTTAGGCCTCATTTAGAATATTGCGTGCAATTCTGGTCTCCTTCCTAATGAATGGATGTTGTGAAATTTGAAAGGGTTCAGAAAAGATTGACAAGGATGTTGCCGGGGTTGGAGGATTTCAGCTATAGGGAGAGGCTAAATAGACTGAGAGAAAGCAAGCACTGCAGATGTTGGAGATCAGAATCAAAGAGTGTGGTGCTGGGAAAGCACAGCTAGTCAGACAGCATCCGAGGAGCTGGGGAATAGACTTTTCGAACATAAGCTCTTCAAAGAATGAGTCAATGGTCCAAGGGGGCTGACAGATAAATGGGAGGGGGTACGGGGCTGGCAGAAAGTACCCGAGAATGCGATAAGTAGTTGAACGTAGGGGTGAAGGTGATCGGTCGGAGAGGAGGGTGGAGCGGATAGGTGGGAAAAACAATGCACAGGTCGGACAGATCAAGAGGGCGGTGCTCAGTTGGAAGGTTGGGACTGAGATAAGGTGGAGGGAGGGGAAATGAGGAAACTGGTGAAATCCACATTGATCCCGTGTGGTTGGAGGGTCACAAAGTGGAAGATGAGGCATTCTTCCTTGAGGTGTTGGGTGGTAAGGGTTCGGCAATAGAGGAGGCCCAGGACCTGCATGTCCTTGGTGGAATGGGAGGGGAGGTTAAAGTACCCGGCCATGGGGCAGTGGGGTTGTTTTGTGCGTGTGTCATGGAGATGTTTTCCGAAGCATTCCACCAGTAGGTGTCCTGTCTCCTGAATGTCGAGGAAACCACATTGGGAGCAATGGATATAGTAGATGTGTGCAGAAGTGCAGGTAAATCTCTGACAGACGTGGAAGGCTTCTTTGTGGCCTTGGACAGAGGTAATTGGGGGGAGGTATGGGCGCAGGCTTTGCAATTCCTGTGGTGTCAGTGAAAGGTACCTGGAGGAGAGGATGAGTTAGTGGGGGGCATTGACATAACAAGGGAGTCGTAGAGGGAATGGTCTTTGCAGAATGCAGATAGGGGTGAGGAGGGAAATATATTCCTGGTGGTGGGGTCTGTTTGTCAGTGGTGGACGTGGCTGAGGATAATGTGATGTAACCGGAGGTTGGTGGGTGGAAGGTGAGGATCGGGTGGTTCTGTCCTTGTGATTGGAGGGATGGGGCTCGAGGCAAGGGGAGTGCAGGAAGTGAATGAGATGCGCTGGAGGGCATCGTCGACCATGTGGGAGGAGAAATTGCAGTCTTTGAAGGAGGCGGCTATCTGGTATGTTCTGTGGTGGAATTAGTCCTCCTGGGAGGAGATGCGGCAGATGCAGAGGAATTGGGAATAAGGGATAGCGCTTTTATAGGAGACAGGGTGGAAGGTGTAGTCCAGGGAGATGTGGGTGTCGATGGGTTTGTAGTAGATATCAGTGTTGTCAGTGTTCTTCAGGAATCCTGAAGAAGGGCTCATGCCCGAAACGTCGATTCTCCTGCTCCTTGGATGCTGTCTGACCTGCTGCCCTTTTCCAGCAACACATTTTCAGCTCTGATCTCCAGCATCTGCAGTCCTTACTTTCTCCCAGGTGAACTTAAGATCAGAGTGAAACATGTTAGTGAAGTTGATGAACTGTTCAACCTCCTCGTGGGAGCACAAGGTGGTAGCGAGCTTTGAGAAGATTTGTAGCTCAAGTTGAAGTTTTGGATGTAGGTTTACTCGCTGAGCTGGAAGGTTCATTTCCAGACATCTCGTTTCCTTACTAGGTAACATATTCAGTGGGCCTCAGGCGAAGCAATGCTGAAAATTCCTGCTTTCTACTTATATGTTTGGGTTTGTTTGGGTTGGTGATGTCATTCCCTGTGGTGAAGTCACTTCCTGTTCCTTTTCTCAGGGGGTGGTAAATGGGGTCTAACTTGATGTGTTTGTTGATAGAGTTCCAGTTGGAATGCCATGCTTCTAGGAATTCTTGTGAGTGTCTTTGTTTGGCTTGTCCTAGGATGGATGTGTTGTCCCAGTCGAAGTGGCGTCCTTCCATCTGTATGTGAAGATACTAGTGAGAGAGGGTCATGTCTTTTTGTGGCTAGTTGGTGTTCATGTATCCTGGTGGCTAGTTTTCTGCCTGTTTGTCCAATGTAGTGTTTGCTACAATCCTTGCAAGGTATTTTGTAAATGACGTTAGTTTTGCTCATTGTCTGTATAGGGTCTTTTAAGTTCATTAGCTGCTGTTTTAGTGTGTTGTTAGACCCCATCTACCACCCCCTGAAAAAAGGAGCAGGAAGTGACTTCACCACAGGAAATGACATCACCAATCCAAAGAAACCCAAACATATAAATAGAAAGCAGGAATTTTCAGCATTGCTTCGCATGAGGCCCACTGAAGCTGTTACCTACTAAGGTAACGAAACATCTGGAAATGAACCTTGCAGCTCAGCGAGCAAACCTACATCCAAAAGCACAAGGTGGTGCTGATACAATCATCAATGTAGCAGAGGAAAAGGTGGGGAATGGTGCCAGTGTACCTGCGGAAGATGGACTGTTTCATGTACCCAACAAAGAGACAGGGCATGACTGGAACCCATGTGGTGCCCATGCCCTCTTGGGTCTGGTGGAAGTGGGAGGATTCAAAGGAGAACTTATTGAGGGTGAGGGCCAATTCAGCCAAACGAATGAGAGTGTCACTGGAAGGGTACAGGTGGGGTCGATGGGAGAGGAAGAAATGGAGGGCTTGGAAGCCTTCACCATGGCAGATAGATGGGTACAGGGAGTGGATATCCATGGTGAAGATGAGGCATTGGGGGCCAGGAAAACAAAAGTCATGGAGGAGGTGGAGAGCCTGGGTAGTGTCCTGAACATAGGTGGGGAATTCCTGGACCGGAGGATAGGATGATGTCAAAGTATGTAGAGATGAGTTCAGTGGGGCAGGAACAGGTAAAGACAATAGTCAAGTTTGTGAATTTTGGGTAGGAGGTAGAACCGGGTGGTGCGGGGTTCCTGGACTATGAGGTTGGAGGCTGTGCATGGGAGATCTCCTGAGGTGATGAGGTTGTGAACGGTCTGGGAGATGATGGTTTGGTGATGGGAGGTGAGGTTGTGGTCAAGAGGGCAGTAGTAGATGGCCTGGTTTCAGCGGTGAGAAAGTGAGGACTGCAGATGCTGGAGATCAGAGCTGAAAATGTGTTGCTGGAAAAGCGCAGCAGGTCAGGCAGCATCCAAGGAACAGGAGAATCGACGTTTCGGGCATGATTCCTGAAGAAGGGAATATGCCCGAAACATCGATTCTCCTGTTCCTTGGATGCTGCCTGACCTGCTGCGCTTTTCCTGCAACACATTTTCAGCTCTGGTTTCAGTGGTGTAGAGGTTGGTGCGCCAAACTACCACTGTACCCCCCCTTGTCTGCTGGATTGATGGTGAGGTTGGGTTCAGTGGAGGGCTGCATTGCGAGGGTGAGACGTTGGAGTGGGTGAGAAGGGTGGACAGGTTGAGGTGGTCAATGTCCCTGTGGCAGTTGGAAATAAAGAGATCAAGGGCAGGTAACAGGCTCGCACGGGGTATCCAGGTGGATGGGATGTGTTGGAGGCAGGAGAAGGGGTACTCGGAGGGTGGGTGGGAGTCCTGGTGGAAAAAGGCTGAGGTTGTTTTCCCTGGAGCATCAGAGGCTGAGGTTTATAGAGGTTTAGAAAATCATGACGGGCATGGATAGGATAAATAGACAAGGTATTTTCCCTGGGAGAAATTGAGGACTGCAAATGCTGGAAATCAGAGTCAAAAAGTATGTGGTCTTTTCCCTGAGGTGGGGGAGTATAGAACGAGAGGGCATAGGTTTAGGGTGAGTGGGGAAAGATATAAAAGAGACCGAAGGAACAACTTTTTCCAGTGAGGGTAGTGTGTGCATGGGATGAGCTGCCAAAGCAAGTGGTGGAGGCTGGTACAATCACAGCATTTAAAAGGCATCTGGATGGGTATATGAATAGGAAGAGTTTAGAGGGATATGGGTCAAATGCTGGCAAATGGGACAAGATTAGGTTAGGATATCTGTTCAATGTGGACGAGTTGGACCAAAGGGACTAGTTCCATGCTGAACATCTCTGTGTCACTACGGAGTCATCAAGTAACTACAGTGACTACAAGAGCAGGTCAGAGTTTAGTAATACGACAGCAAGTAACTCACCTCCTGACTACCCAAAGCCTGTCCCCTATCAACTAGGCACACATCTGGAGTGTGATGGAATATTCCACATTTGCCTGGATGACTGCAGCTCCAACAACACTCAAGAAGCTTGATACATCCAGTACCAAGCAGACCGCTTGATTGGCATCACATCTCTGAAGGCAACTGCCACCTTCTCCAAAGAAACTGGGTATGGGACAGGAAATACTGGCACACATCCCATTAACAAAGCAAAATAAAATTAGCCAGCTTCCTGGGAGCATTCTATAGTGAGAGATTGAGTAAGAATGTTCTAAATACCCTCGAACTTTAAAAGAAAAGGGACAGGATCTCATTAAAAGATAAACATATTTAAGGGAGTTGTTGAGGTAAATGCTGCCAAAAAATGTGTTGCTGGAAAAACGCAGCAGGTCAGGCAGCATCAAAGGAGTAGGAGAATCAACGTTTCGGGCATTCTTCAGGAATGAGAAGGGCTTATGCCCGAAACATCGATTCTCCTGCTCCTTTGCTGCTGCCTAACCTGCTGCGCTTTTCCAGCAACACATTTTTCAGCTCTGATCTCCAGCATCTGCAGTCCTCATTTTCTGCTAGTAAATGCTGCCAACCCTGTTCCCATTAAGCTGTACATTCCCATGGCAGCCCAGTGCTTGGAAGGTACTACCTTAGTCTTACATTGAATTAAATAATGTGTGCATATGGCCCTACAAGCTATAGAAAAGAACAACACACTGAAAAAGCTGGTTTTGCTCAATGTGTACATTTAAAAGGAACATTGGATTGCCGAATGTTTCCTTTGGCTGACAGTATGTGTGCAGAATGTGGTGCATGTGTATGTCAAGGATGCTATTAATATTAAGGCAAAGAAATTTACCATGATGTTGCTAGGAATAGAGGATTTGAGTTGTAAGAAGAGGCTGGATAGGCTTAGACTTGTTTCAAAGGAGTGCAGGAGGTTGAGGTTTATAAACTAAACTATATTGAGGTTTATAAAATCATGAGGGGTACAAATAAGGTGAATGGCAGGTACCTTTTCCTGAGGGTGGGGGATTTTAATACTAGGGGGCATACTTCTCAGAGGAGAAAAATTTAAAAAAAGACAAGGATCAATATTTTTTTGTTTTACACTGAGACTGGTTTGTGTGTGGAGTGAAATTCCAGAAGAAGTGATGGATGCAGTACAATTTCAACATTTAAAAGACTTTTAGATAAGTACATAGAACATAGAAAAATACAGCGCAGTACAGGCCCTTTGGCCCTCGATGTTGCGCCGATCCAAGCCCACCTAACCTACACTAGCCCACTATCCTCCATATGCCTATCCAATCCCCGTTTAAATGCCCATAAAGAGGGAGAGTCCACCATTGCTACTGGCAGGGCATTCCATGAACTCACGACTCGCTGAGTAAAGAATCTACCCCTAACATCTGTCCTATACCTACCACCCCTTAATTTAAAGCTATGCCCCCTCGTAATAGCTGACTCCATACGTGGAAAAAGGTTCTCATGGTCAACCCTATCTAAACCCCTAATCATCTTGTACACCTCTATCAAGTCACCCCTAAACCTTCTTTTCTCCAATGAAAACAACCCCAAGTGCCTCAGCCTTTCCTCATACGATCTTCCTACCATACCAGGCAACATCCTGGTAAACCTCCTCTGCACCAGTTCCAGTGCCTCCACAGCCTTCCTATAGTATGGCGACCAAAACTGCACACAATACTCCAGATGCGGCCGCACCAGAGTCTTATACAACTGCAACATGACCTCAGGACTCCGGAACTCAATTCCTCTACCAATAAAAGCCAGTACGCTATATGCCTTCTTCACCGCACTATTTAACTGGGTGGCAACTTTCAGAGATCTGTGTACATGGACACCAAGATCCCTCTGCTCATCCACACTACCAAGTATCCGACCATTAGCCCAGTACCCATCTTTTTGTTACTCCTACCAAAGTGAATCACCTCACACTTACCTACATTGAACTCCATTTGCCATCTTTCTGCCCAGCTCAGCAGCTTATCTATATCCCGCTGTAACCTGCCACATCCTTCCTCACTGTCAACAACTCCTCCGACTTTCGTATCATCCGCAAACTTGCTCACCCAACCTTCTAGCCCCTCCTCCAGGTCATTTATAAAAATGACAAACAGCAATGATCCCAAAACAGATCCTTGCGGAAAACCACTAGTAACTGTACTCCAAGATGAACCTTTACCATCAACTACTACCCTCTGTCTTCTTCCAGCCAGCCAATTCCTAATCCAAACCTCCAACTCACCCTCAATGCCATACCTCCGTATTTTTTGCAGTAGCCTACTATGGGGAACCTTATCAAACGCCTTACTAAAATCCATATACACCACATCTACCACTTTACCCTCATTTACCTCCTTAGTCACCTTCTCAAAGAATTCAATAAGGTTTGTGAGGCACGACCTGCCCTTCACAAAACCATGCTGACTATCCTTGATCACATTATTCCTATCCAGATGTTCATAAATCCTATCCCTTACAATTCTCTCTAAGACTTTGCCCACAATAGAAGTGAGACTCACCGGCCTATAGTTACTAGGGTTATCCCTACTCCCCTTCTTGAACAAGGGAACCACATTTGCTATCCTCCAGTCTTCTGGCACTATTCCTGTAGACAACGAGGACATAAAAATCAAGGCCAATGGCTCTGCAATCTCCTCCCTTGCTTCCCAGAGAATCCTAGGAAAAATGTCATCAGGCCCAGGGGACTTATCTATTTTCACCCTTTCCAGAATTTCCAACACCTCTTCCCTACATATCTCAAAGCCGTCCATTCTAATTAATTGTGACTCAGTATTCACATCAGCAACAATGTCCTGTTCCTGAGTGAATACTGACGAAAAGTATTCATTCAGTGCCTCCCCAATCTCTTCAGCCTCCACACGCAACTTCCCACGTCTATCCTTGACTGGACCTATTCCTACCCTAGTCATTCTTTTATTCCTGACATACCTATAGAAAGCCTTTGGGTTTTCCCTAATCCTACCAACTAAGGACTTTTCATGTCCCCTCCTTGCTGCTCTTAGCTCTCTCTTCAGATCCTTCCTGGCTACCTTATAACTCTCAATCGCCCCAATTGAACCTTTACGCCTCATCTTTACATAGGCCGCCCTCTTCCCTTTAACAAGGGATTCCAATTCCTTATTAAACCACGGCTCCCTCACACGACCCTTTCCTCCCTGCCTGACAGGTACATACTTATCAAGGACACTCAATAGTTGCTCCTTGAACAAGCTCCACATATCAATTGCGCCCTTCCCTTGAAGCCTACGTTTCCAAGCCACGCATCCTAAATCGTGCCTCACCGCATCATAATTTCCCTGCCCCCAGCTATAACTCTTGCCCTGCAGTGCACACTTATCCCTCTCCATCACTAGAGTAAAAGTCACCGAATTGTGGTCATTGTCCCCAAAATGCTCACCTACCTCAAATTCTAATACCTGGCCTGGTTCGTTATCCAGAACCAAATCCAGTATGGCCTCACCTCTTGTTGGCCTGTCTACATATTGTGTCAGGAAACCCTCCTGCACACATTGGACAAATACCGACCCATCTAACGAACTCGAGCTATAGCTTTCCCAGTCAATATCTGGAAAGTTAAAGTCCCCCACAACAACCACTCTATTACTTTCACTCTTCTCTTGAATCATCCTCGCAATCCTTTCTTCTACGTCTCTAGGACTATTAGGAGGCCTGTAGAAAACTCCTAACAGGGTGACCTCACCTTTCCTATTCCTAACCTCAGTTCAAACTACCTCAGATGGCGAGTCTTCATCAATCCTCCTTTCCACCGCTGTAATACTATCTTTGTCAAGCAATGCTACACCTCCCCCTCTTTTACTCCCACCTCTGACCCTACTAAAACACTTAAACCCTGGAACCTGCAACAGCCAATCCTGTCCCTGTTCTACCCATGTCTCCATAATAGCCACAACATCGCAATCCCAGGTACCAACCCACGCTGCAAGTTCACCGACCTTATTTCGTATACTTCTTGCATTGAAGTATACACACTTCAAGCCACTTTCCTGTTTACAGGCACCCTCCTTTGAGATTGATGCCATGTTCCTAACCTCCCTACACTCCAGGTCCTGCACCCTAAAGCTACAGTCTAGGTTCCCAAGCCCCTGCAGAGTTAGTTTAAACCCCCCCCACCCCCAAGAGCACTAGCAAACCTCCCCCCAAGGATACTGGTGCCCCTCAGGTTCAGGTGTAGATATAGAGGTTTATAGAGGTCCCACCTTCCCCAGAAAGAACCCCATGAATAAGAAAGATTTGGAGGGATATAGCTAAGCACAGGCTGGTGAGACTAGTTTAGTTTGGGATGACAGTCAGCATGGATGAGTTGTATCGAAGGTTCTGTTTCTGTACTGTACAACTCTACAATGATAACTACAAATGACAATCTCAGATAAAAGTTCAGCTGTTTAAAATGAAGCTAAGGAGAAACTCTTTTACTCAAAGGGTTATGAATCTGTAGAACTGTCTCCCTCAGAAATCTGGATGCTCAGGTTTTGATTAGATTCAAGACGGGAGATGAACCGATTTTTTTTTATGTTAGGAAATCAAGGGATATGGAGATATTGCAGGAAGACGGAGTTAAGGTAGAAAATCAGCCATCTTACTGAATAACAGAAGCAGTTCAGCAGGCTGAATGGTCTATTCCTGCTCTTACTTCTTCTGTTCATGTAAGGGAATCGCTGCAATTACTTCTGTATAATATCACAAATGTAGAACAAGTATTTCAGCAGAGATTGAATAGTTAGGAACTCTGATGTTCTAGCAGCTGCAGAATGCTACTCTTTACCTTTTGTTGCCGTTGTAGGTTTGCTCGGAATTCAATAGCAGTAGTGGGATTAATAAATGGATATATCCGACTTTGCTTCTCACTCCCATCTCGCTTTTGTAATACTGGATGGGAACGGAAAACATGCTTAAACTTCAAAAGATTTCATGACTAACTTCCCGTATAATAAAATAAAAACAAATTCAAGAACATGACAAACAAAGCATTGTTTTTCCACAGTTGAAAAGTGTGGCACTGGAAAAGCACAGCAGGTCAGGCAGCATCTGAGGAGCAGGATAGCTGACGAAATGTTGACTCTCCTGTTACTCGATGCTGCCTCACACTTTTCGACTCTGGCTCTCCAGCATGTGCAGTCCACACTTTCTTCTACTTGTTTTTCACAGATTGGTAAGAATGAAGTACTTGTTCCCACAGAAAATGATGAAAGGGGGGGAAAACAGACAGTTGGTCACACAATGACTATCACCAATAAGAGACATTCTAACCATCACAACTGGACATTCAATGGTATTACCATCATTGAATCTCCAATTCAATAATGGGGTTACCATTGACCGGAAACTCAACTGCACTTGCCATATAAACATAGTGGTTACAAGAGTAGGTCAGAGGTTAGAGACACTGCGGCAACTAACCCACCACCACCTGACTCCCCAAAGCCTGTCTACCATCTGCAAGGCACAATTCAGGAGCGTGATGGAATACTCTACACTTGCCTGGATGGACACAACTAACACCACTCCAGGACAAAGCAGTTCTTTGATTGCTACCACATCCATTCCCTCCATGACTGAAGCTCAATAGCAGCAGTGTGCATCATCTACAAGATGCACTGTAGAAATTCACCAAAGCTGCTCTGAATATTCTGCTTATAACTGGCCACTGGCACATGCTCCAGAACAGTTAACAACATCTAAATAAGACTTCTCATAACATTCATAAATAATACAAAAGTTAGTTTGTCCAATCTCCCAATGTGTCCTTTAAAACAAAAATTCCAGGATTCAGATCCAGATCTGCACGACTGCCAAAAACTAGCTAATTCTTCCTTGGAGGATTTGTTATCCATGGTTGAAATTTGGAGAAATACTGTGATGAGACTAATGAACAGGGGCAAAAACTCCTCCCACCAACTGAAGCAAACATACAAATGGTTATTATTTGTGAAAATAACAGAATGCAACGGAATCAAATCATTTGTGGCTTAGAAGGCTTAATTGCTCAGATTGTTCTCCAGTTGTGACGAGCGTTCCAACTTATTAATTAGGGTTGTATACCACACCCAGCAAAAAGAGGCCATCAAGAATCATTCTGCCCCTCTGGAATATTCTTTCTGGGTTTTGCCAAAATTCAACAACAATGTTTCAGGATTCATGAAACCTTCAGCCTCCAGGTTTCTATGCAGCACTAGTTAAGCACCAGCTCCGATACAATCCTCTGCTCAGTAGCCCTCATGTGTGAGAAAGCAATCTAGGACTGAGATTTTCATTTCAACATTGATGTTAAACATCCCCCACATCCCATTGCAGTCAGCTTGTGATGGTTCTCTGCTGCTTCCTTGTCAGTTCAAGTGTGCCCCAATTACCTTCTCACCGTGTGTTACTGGTCAAAGGCTAAGACTAATTAATAGTACATTGTTGAATACCAGTTGTGGAATTCATTTTATTAAAATCTTATTCACTATATGGTCCTTTTCTATTTCACTCCTAACCAACAACATAATTTAAACCTTTGTTTCTGGGTCTCCTGGTTTGAAACACTTACACCTAACCAGTTCGAAATTGTTGCCATCCTCTGCTAAGGTCTACAAGACCTACAATACTCTTTCAGACAGGATTTAGCAAAACTAAACAACGAAAAATTCTGACAGACACTAGTTAGTTAGTAACAGAGTTATATTTCAGGCTAGATACAACAGCATCTGGCATCATTGTACAGTCTGATCAAATATGAACATGTGATAGAAAACTAAAATGTTGTTATCGACTCAGTGAAGCAATGCAGAATTTCAATTAAAGGACTGAATTGTTGTAAAGTTTTACTTCTCTCCTTCACATTATTTTCCCCTTTGCCTTTATTGAAGTTTCCCCTGGTTTTGCAAAAACGCCCATCAAATGTTAGATGAATTACTGATCGATGAGGGAGTAAAGGCTTCTGGGAGGAAGATAAGAGAATGGAACTGAAATCACAACCACGACCTTACTGAATGGTGGAGCTGCCTTAAAGGGCTGAATGGCCTATTGCTGTTCTGTACTCCCCCATCCCTATCAGAAGGGTAATGTTGCCAGGTATCTGGATTTGGTTAATATATTTATCTAAATTAAACTCCATCTTCCACTTCTCAGCCCATTGGCCCATCTGATCAAGATCCTGTTGTAATCTGAGGTAACCTTCACTGTCCACTATACCTCCAATGGTGGGGGAGGGCATTGGTTTAGGGTGAGAGGGGAAAGATATAAAAGAGATCTAAGGGGCAACTTTTTCACGCAGAGGGTGGTAAGTGTACAGAATGAGCTGCCAGAGGAAGTGGTGGACGCTAGTTCAATTGCAACGTTTAAAAAGCATCTGGATGGGTATATGAATAGGAAGGATTTGGAGGGATATGGGCCAGGTGCTGGGAGGTGGGACTAGATTGGGTTGGGATATCTGGTCAGCATGGACGAGTTGGACCAAAGGGTCTGTTTCCATGCTGTACATCTCTTTGACTCTATGACTCTATGAATCGGCTACACTAGCATTAGAGCACAGTTGTCTTTGATGTACTTGAGACACAGCATTCTAGAACATGTGTGGAATTTGAGAAATAGCATGCAATTACCATTAATATTTCTGAATATAGCGAAAGCCATTCTGCAATGGTGCTAGCATGTTAACTTAAGAGCACTTACGTGGAAATGTATCCACAGTCCCAGAAGCTGGTGTTAGTGAGGGCAGGTTTGTGATCACTCCTGTTGCCATAGTTGCGGCTGCTTTATCATCACCTGGATAATAAATATCATCAGCTGTCAGGTCCAATGAAAATTTAGACAATAATAGAGACCTCTTCAGTTTGTAAACTTATTTACCTTCTAGGACTGCCCAAGCTCAAGGTTACAATCAAATTAAGTTCTAAGGGTAGACAAAATCAGTGTCTATTATTAATATTTTTCTTTACAATATAATTTTAAATAGAGATTTTAAAATATTTGGTTCAAAACAAAACATTGTTTGAAGTCAACACATCAACTTCAATAGTCACTGAGGGATTTCATAATTTTATTTATTTTCAGGATGTGGGTGTCACTGGCAAAGCCAGAATTTATTGCCCATTCTGAACTGCTCTAAGAAGTTTAAAGTTTTAAAGCCTTTTTCAAAATACTGTCAAATGAAGCAAGGAAAATGACTTTATTTTTCTAACAGCAAATTAATGAACAACTTAGGTTAACTTTTAATAATAACAAAGAACAATACAGCACAGGAACAGGCCCTTTAGCCCTCCAAGCCTGTGCAGACACATTTTGCCCTTCCATACTAAAACTGTCTTCACTTCCGTATCCCTCTATTCCCTTCCTATTCAAGTATTTGACCAGGTGTTTCTTGAATGGTCTATTGTATCTGCTTCCACCATCTCCTCTGGCAACACGTTCCAGGCACTCACCACTCTTTGTGTGAAAAACTTGCATCGCACATCTCCTTTAAACTCCCCCCTCGCACCCTTGGACCCATGATCCCTCGTAATTGACCCTTCTACCGTGGAAACAAATCTTATGCTTTCCACTCTGGCCCTAAAAATTTCTCTAAATAATTTCTCTACACAAGTTTCTCTAAATAACCAAATATTAATAATTGATAAACATTTCAGGCCTTCCCCTCAGGAACAGCATCACCAAAAGCAGTCAGGAATCAATTTGATTCATTCCACAAGAAAGAGCAATGAGGTGCTGGACGTATTAGAATGTACGAAGGTGGATAAATCTCCTGGTCCTGACCAGATATATCCAAGAACACTGCAAGAGGCTATAGAAGAAATTATGGGGGCCCTAGCTGACATTTTTACATCATTGTTAGCCATGGGTAAGGTCCTGGAAGGCTGCAGGGTAGTGAATGTTGTGCCATTATTCAAGAAGGGCACACTAAGAAAAACCTGGGAACTATAGATCAGTAAACTTAACATCTGTGGTACGTAGGTTACTTGAGAAGATGCTGAGAGATAAGATTTGGAATGACAGAGTTTGATTCGGAGTAGTCAGCATGGCTTTGTGTGTGGGAGATCATGCCTCACAAATGTGTTAGAGTTCTTTGGTGAAGTGACCAGGAAGGTTGACAAGGGCAGGGCAGTAGCTGTAATATATATGGATTTCAGATTGATAAGATTCCACATGGTAGGCTGCTCTGAAAGGTTAGATTGCACGGAATGCGGGGCGAGCTGGCAAACTGGATATAAAATTGCCTTGATGGTAGGAAGCAGAGGGTATTAGTAGAAGGATGCTTGTTGGACTGGAGGCCTGTGACTAGTGGAGCACCTTAGGGGTCTGTGTTGGGCTTATTACTGTTTGTTATCTATATCAATGATTTGGATGACAATGTACAAGGCATGATTAGTAAGTTTGCAGATGACACCAAAATAGGCGGCATTGTGGACAGTGAAGACGGTTATCAGAAATTGCTGGATCCCTTGATCAGCTGGGGAAGTGGGTCGAGAAATGGCAAATGGAGTTTAATACAGAAAAGTGTGAGGTCTTACATTTTGGAAAGTCAAATCAAAGTAGGAGTTTCATGGTGAATGGTGGGGCCTTATGGAGTGTACTGGAACAGAGGGACCTTTGAGATCGGGGCACGGTTCTCTGAAAGTGGAGTCACAGGTAGACGGTGGCAGAAAGGATTTTTGAGCACTCGATTACTGAGGGAGTATGGGGTAAGGTTAGAAACAGGAAAGGAGAGGTGAGGTCACCCTGTTGGGAGCTGTCTACAGGCCTCAGAATAGTTCCAGAGATGTAGAGGAAAAGATTACAATGATGATTCTGGATAGGAGCAAGAGTGACAGGTTAGTTGTTATGGGGTCTTTAACTTTCCAAATATTGACTGGAAATTCTATAGTTTGAGTATTTTAGATGGGTCAATTTTTGTCCAATATGTGCAGAAAGGTTTCCTGACACAGGATGTAGACAGGCCAACAAGAGGCAAGGGCACATTGGATTTAGTACTGGGTAACAAACCAGGCCAGGTGTTAGATTTGGAGGTAGGTGAGCACTTTGGTGATAGTGACCACAATTCGATTATGTTTACTTTAGCGATGGAAAGGGATAGGTAAATACCACAGGGCAAGAGTTATATCTGTGGGAAAGGCAACTATGATGCGATTAGGCAAGATTTAGGATGCATAGAATGGGTAAGGAAACTGCAGGGGATGGGTACAATTGAAATGTGGAGCTTATTCAAGGAACAGCTACTGTGTGTCCTTGATAAGTATGTACCTGTCAGGCAGGGAGGAAGTGGTCGAGTGAGGGAGCCGTGCTTTACTAAAGAAGTTGAATCTCCTGTCAAGAGGAAGAAGAAGGCTTACGTTAGGATGAGATGTGAAGGCACAGTTAGGGTGCTTGAGAATTACAAGTTAGCCAGGAAATATTAAAGAGAGATCCAAGAAGAGCTTTGTGAAGGTCTGTAGCTCAGGTTGAGGTTTAGGGTGTAGGTTTGCTTGCTGAGCTGCAGGTTTGATATCCAGATGATTCATTACCTGGCTAGGTAACATCATCAGTGGCGACCTCCAAGTGAAGCGAAGCTGTTGTCTCCTGCTTTCTATTTATATGTTTGTCCTGGATTGGGTTCCTGGGGTTTGTGGTGATGTCATTTCCTGTTCGTTTTCTGAGGGGTTTATAGATGGCATCTAGATCTATGTGTTTGTTTATGGTGTTGTGGTTGGAGTGTCAGGCCTCTAGGAATTCTCGGGCATGTCGTTGCTTAGCCTGTCCCAGGATAGATGTGTTGTCCCAGTCGAAATGGTGATTTTTTTTCCTCTGTGTGTAGGGCTACGAGGGAGAGAGGGTATTGTCTTTTTGTGGCTAGCTGGTGTTCGTGTATCCTGGTGGCTAACTTTCTTCCTGTTTGTCCTACATAGTGTTTGTGGCAGTCCTTGCATGGAATTTTGTAGACGACGTTGATTTTGTCCATGGGTTGTACTGGATCTTTTAAGTTTGTTAGTTTTTGTTTGAGAGTGTTGGTGGGTTTGTGTGCTACTAGGATTTTGAGGGGTCTTAGTAATCAGGCTGTCATTTCTGAAACTTCTTTGATATATGGTAAGGTGGTTAGGGTTTCTGGCTGTGTTTGGTCTGCTTGTCGTGGTTTGTTCTTGAAGAATACTGTAGGTTAGATGGGCTTCAGATTGTTGCACCGACCTATGGAAACATTGAGAGCCGAAGGGCCTGTACTGCGCTGTAATGTTCTATGTTCAATAACCAGGCTTGAGTTGACAAGTTGCAAGTAACATTCACAACACACAAGTGCCAGGCAATGGGCCATCTCAAATAAAAGAGAATCCAACCATCTCTTCTGATGTTCAATGGTATTACCATCATTGAATTCTGGGGATATTTATATCCTGGGGGTTACTACTGATGAGAAACTGACTGGACTCGCAAATAAATATAGTGACTACAAAAGCAGGGCAGAAACTGAGAATTCTGTGGCAAGTAAACTGACTCTTCAAAGCCTCAAACTAGCTACAAAGCACAGATCTGGAGTCCAAGGAAAACTCTTCACTTGCCTAGACAGGTAGAACACCAACAACACTCAAGAAACTCAACAACATCCAGGACAAAACACCTCATTTGAGTAACATCCCATCAATTATCTTAAACATACACTACCTCCATCATTGAAACTCAGTCGCAGCAATGTTTACTATCTGCAAGATGCATTGCAGAAATTTGTCAAGGTTCCTTAGCAACCTCTAAGCCCATGACTTCTGCCATGTAGAAGGACAAGGGCAGCAGGTACATGGGAATACCACCACCTGTAAAAGTCTCTCCAAGCCGCTCACAATTCTGACCTGGAACTATATCACCGTTCCTTCACGGTTGTTGGATCAACAACACCACTATGGATGATCCTATACCCCAAAGCCTGTGCAGTTCAACAAGGCAGCTCATCACCAGGTTGGAGCAATAAATGTTAGCCCAAACAGTGACACCCACTTCACCAGAGAGACTAAAAACAAAAAAACATTGAATGCAAGGAGCCATCAAGGAAACATTATCTTATTATACACCACTAGAGGTCTCCAGAATACTTATTACATTCAAACTATTGGCAATATCCGTCAATATCATGACTCTTTAAATAAAATGAATATTTCTGAGTAAAAGAGGAATGTCATTTATTGGGAAACTACCATTCCTTTGAACATTTGACAACCTCAGACCTGAGGCTATTAAATATTTCTTTCCCCCCATCTCCGCATTAGTAAAGTTAATTCTCTGTGATCGATATTCTAGGTGGGGTTATCAACATTACAGGTTGTCCACTTATTCCCTGGAATTAAGAGATTCAACTCCTGGACAATGCAGGAAGAAACCCAGGATTAAAAAAAAACAAAAAGACATTTAAAATTGTGTTCTAACAAAAAGTTTCTTTGACCAGGCTTGTTTACTGATAATAAAAATATAAATGTGGGAAAAGGCTGATTGATTTGCAATCAAGAATCACTCAGTCACGTACTGAAGAGCCTATTTACATTCTGATGGGCGCCAGAAGGTTGGGCACCATGGGGACAGATATGCCTGGCATCCAACTGGAGCACATCAAGTGCTGTCCCCATCCCAGGACAATGCCCAGAGTTGACGACCCTTGGGAAATGTTATGTTGTCCACATTCCTGCACTGGGCCAATAGTCTGCAGCTCCTGCTGTCATCCATGTTCAACCCTATGGCAGCTTCGATGTACACAGCTGGCAAGCCGAGCAGAGTTTCCATCTCAGCAACACTGGGAATTAATCCAGCAGTCGCACATTGGGCCTAGCCAGAGGTACAACACTGCCCAGACACAACACGGACACAACTCACTTAGCTACACAGGCCTCATTGGGTACACAAACCTTCCCGTGTACACATCCTCCCTTAAGGTACAAGACTTCTCCCTCAGCAGCCTCACACACCTTCTCCCTGAAGTACACACCTTTCTCTCAGGAACACTCACTCACCCTCCCCAGATACACACCTTTGCCTTGGGTACACTCACTCACCCTCCCCAGGTACACAACTTTCCCTCGGGTACACTCACTCACCCTCCACAGGTACACACCTTTCCCTCAGGTACACTCACTGACCCTCTCCAGGTACACACTTTCCCTCTGGTAAACTCACACCCTCCCCAGGTACACACCTTTCCCTCAGGTACACTCACACCCTCCCCAGGTACACACCTTTCCCTCGGGTACACTCACTCACCCGCCCCGGGTACACACCTTTTCCTCTGGTAAACTCACTCACCCTCCCCAGGTACACACCTTTCCCTCAGGTACACTCACTGACCCTCCCCAGGTACACACCTTTCCCTCGGGTACACTCACTCACCCTCCCCAGGTACACACCTTTTCCTCTGGTAAACTCACTCACCCTCCCCAGGTACACACCTTTCCCTCGGGTACACTCACTGACCCTCCCCAGGTACACACCTTTCCCTCAGGTACACTCACTGACCCTCTCCAGGTACACACTTTCCCTCTGGTAAACTCACACCCTCCCCAGGTACACACCTTTCCCTCAGGTAAGCTCATACCCTCCCCAGGTACACACCTTTCCCCTCGGGTACACTCACTGACCCTCCCCAGGTACACACCTTTCCCCTCGGGTACACTCACTCACCCTCCTCAGGTACACACCTTTCCCTCAGGTACACTCACTGACCCTCTCCAGGTACACACTTTCCCTCTGGTAAACTCACACCCTCCCCAGGTACACACCTTTCCCTCAGGTAAGCTCATACCCTCCCCAGGTACACACCTTTCCCCTCGGGTACACTCACTGACCCTCCCCAGGTACACTCCTTTCCTTCGGGTACACTCACTCACCCTCCCCAGGTACACACCTTTCCTCGGGTACACTCACTCACCCTCCCCAGGTACACACCTTTCCTTCGGGTAAGCTCACAACCTCCCCAGGTACACACCTTTCCCTCGGGTAAACTCACACCCTCCCCAGGTACACACCCTTTCCCTCAGGTACACTCACTCACCCTCCTCAGGTACACACCTTTCCCTCAGGTACACTCACTCACCCTCCCCAGGTACACACCTTTCCCTCGGGGACACTCACTGACCCTCCCCCAGGTAGACACCTTTCCCTCGGGTACACTCACTCACCCTCCCCAGGTACACACCTTTCCCTCGGGTACACTCACTCACCCTCCCCAGGTACACACCTTTCCCTCGGGTACACTCACTCACCCTCCCCAGGTACACACCTTTCCCTCGGGTACACTCACCCACCCTCCCCAGGTACACACCTTTCCCTCAGGTACACTCCTTTCCCTCGGGTACACTCACTCACCCTCCCCAGGGACACACCTTACCCTCGGGGACACTCACTGACCCTCCCCCAGGTACACACCTTACCCTCGGGTACACTCACTCACCCTCCCCAGGTACACACCTTTCCCTCAGGTACACTCCTTTCCCTCGGGTACACTCACTCACCCTCCCCAGGTACACTCCTTTCCCTCAGGTACACTCACTCACCCTCCCCAGGTACACACCTTTCCTCAGGTACACTCACTCACCCTCCCCAGGTACACACCTTTCCCTCGGGTAAACTCACACCCTCCCCAGGTACACACCTTCTCCCTCAGGTACTCTCCTTTCCCACGGGTACACTCACTCACCCTCCCCAGGTACACTCCTTTCCCTCGGGTACACTCACTCACCCTCCCCAGGTACACACCTTTCCTCAGGTACACTCACTCACCCTCCTCAGGTACACACCTTTCCCTCAGGTACACTCACTCACCCTCCCCAGGTACACTCCTTTCCTCAGGTACATTCACTCACCCGCCCCAGGTACACACCTTTCCCTCAGGTACACTCACTCACCCTCCCCATGTACACTCCTTTCCCTCGGGGACACTCACTGACCCTCCCCCAGGTACACACCTTTCCCTCAGGTACACTCACTCACCCTCCCCAGGTACACACCTTTCCCTCAGGTACACTCACTCACCCTCCACAGGTACACACCTTTCCCTCAGGTACATTCACTCACCCGCCCCAGGTACACACCTTTCCCTCAGGTACACTCACACCCTCCCCCAGGTACACACCTTTCCCTCAGGTACACTCACTCACCCTCCCCAGGTACACACCTTTCCCTCAGGTACACTCACTCACCCTCCCCCAGGTACACACCTTTCCCTCAGGTACACTCACTGACCCTCCCCAGGTACACACCTTTCCCTCAGGTACACTCACTCACCCTCCCCAGGTACACACCTTTCCCTCAGGTACACTCACTCACCCTCCCCAGGTACACACCTTTCCCTCAGGTACACTCACTCACCCTCCCTCGGGAAACACGCCCTCTCTGCCCGGTCCGTTAACCCTGGCCCTGCCGCTTGAGTAAACGCGGAGTGTGATTGGCTGTCAATGAGCGGGTCCGTATTCAGCGCCGCTCTGATTGGCTGGGAAGCGCGGCTGGACGAAGTGTTCGCTCCGCGGGAACCAATTAGAATCAAAACAATTGGCGCGAGCAGCATGAATACTTATTGTAATCTACCTGGAAACAGGGTAAAATATCTAGTGTCCAGCCCAGGGATTCACTGTAATCTACCCGGAAACAGGGTAAAATATCTAGTGTCCTGCCCAGGGATTCACTGTAATCTACCCGGAAACAGGGTAAAATATCTAGTGTCCTGCCCAGGGATTCACTGTAATCTACCCGGAAACAGGGTAAAATATCTCGTGTCCTGCCCAGGGAATCACTGTAATCTCCCAGGAAACAGGGTAAAATAACTCGTGTCCTGCCCAGGGATTCACTGTAATCTACCTGGAAACAGGGTAAAATATCTAGTGTCCTGCCCAGGGAATCACTGTAATCTACCCGGAAACAGGGTAAAATATCGAGTGTCCTGCCCAGGGATTCACTGTAATCTACCTGGAAACAGGGTAAAATATCTCGTGTCCTGCCCAGGGATTCACTGTAATCTACCCGGAAACAGGGTAAAATATCGCGTGTCCTGCCCAGGGATTCACTGTAATCTACCCGGAAACAGGGTAAAATATCTAGTGTCCTGCCCAGGGATTCACTGTAATCTACCCGGAAACAGGGTAAAATATCTAGTGTCCTGCCCAGGGAATCACTGTAATCTACCCGGAAACAGGGTAAAATATTGCGTGTCCTGCCCAGGGATTCACTGTAATCTACCCGGAAACAGGGTAAAATATCTAGTGTCCTGCCCAGGGAATCACTGTAATCTACCCGGAAACAGGGTAAAATATCTAGTGTCCTGCCCAGGGATTCACTGTAATCTACCCGGAAACAGGGTAAAATATCTAGTGTCCTGCCCAGGGATTCACTGTAATCTACCCGGAAACAGGGTAAAATATCTAGTGTCCTGCCCAGGGAATCACTGTAATCTACCCGGAAACAGGGTAAAATATCGCGTGTCCTGCCCAGGGATTCACTGTAATCTACCCGGAAACAGGGTAAAATATCTAGTGTCCTGCCCAGGGATTCACTGTAATCTACCCGGAAACAGGGTAAAATATCTAGTGTCCTGCCCAGGGATTCACTGTAATCTACCCGGAAACAGGGTAAAATATCTAGTGTCCTGCCCAGGGATTCACTGTAATCTACCCGGAAACAGGGTAAAATATCTAGTGTCCTGCCCAGGGATTCACTGTAATCTACCCGGAAACAGGGTAAAATATCTCGTGTCCTGCCCAGGGATTCACTGTAATCTACCCGGAAACAGGGTAAAATATCTAGTGTCCTGCCCAGGGATTCACTGTAATCTACCCGGAAACAGGGTAAAATATCTCTTGTCCTGCCCAGGGATTCACTGTAATCTACCCGGAAACAGGGTAAAATATCTAGTGTCCTGCCCAGGGATTCACTGTAATCTACCCGGAAACAGGGTAAAATATCTAGTGTCCTGCCCAGGGATTCACTGTAATCTACCCGGAAACAGGGTAAAATATCTAGTGTCCTGCCCAGGGATTCACTGTAATCTACCTGGAAACAGGGTAAAATATCTCTTGTCCTGCCCAGGGATTCACTGTAATCTACCCGGAAACGGGGTAAAATATCTCGTGTCCTGCCCAGGGATTCACTGTAATCTACCCGGAAACAGGGTAAAATATCTCGTGTCCTGCCCAGGGATTCACTGTAATCTACCCAGAAACAGGGTAAAATATCTAGTGTCCTGCCCAGGGATTCACTGTAATCTACCCGGAAACAGGGTAAAATATCGCGTGTCCTGCCCAGGGATTCACTGTAATCTACCAGGAATGGGGTAAAATATCTCGTGTCCTGCCCAGGGAAACACGGTAATCCAGCAGGAATGGGGTAAAATATCTTGTGTCCTGCCCAGGGATTCACTGTAATCTCCCAGGAAACAGGGTAAAATATCTCGTGTCCTGCCCAGGGATTCACTGTAATCTACCCGGAAACAGGGTAAAATATCGCGTGTCCTGCCCAGGGAATCACGTTAATCCAACAGGAATGGGGTAAAATATCTCGTGTCCTGCCCAGGGATTCACTGTAATCTCCCAGGAAACAGGGTAAAATATCTCGTGTCCTGCCCAGGGATTCACTGTAATCTACCCGGAAACAGGGTAAAATATCGCGTGTCCTGCCCAGGGAATCACGGTAATCCAGCAGGAATGGGGTAAAATATCTTGTGTCCTGTCCAGGGATTCACTGTAATCTCCCAGGAAACAGGGTAAAATATCTCGTGTCCTGCCCGGGGATTCTCTGTAATCTTTGAGGAGAAAGTGAGGTCTGCAGATGCGGGAGATCAGAGCTGAAAATGTGATGCTGGAAAAGCGCAGCAGGTCAGGCAGCATCCAGGGAATAGGAGAATCGACATTTCGGGCATAAGCCTGAAGAATGGCTTATGCCCGAAACGTCGATTCTCCTGTTCCCTGGATGCTGCCTGACCTGCTGCGCTTTTCCAGCAACACATTTTCAGCTCATTCACTGTAATCTACCAGGAAACAGGGTAAAATATCTCGTATCCTGCCCAGGGATTCACTAATCTACCCAGAAACACAGTAAAATATCTCGTGTCCTGCCCTGGAATCACTGTAATCTACCTGGAAACGGTAAGATATCAAGCGTCCTGCCCAGGGAAACAATGTAACGTGCCTGCATACAGAGTAAAATATCTAATGTCCTCCCCAGGGATTCACTGTAATCTACCCAAAAACATGGTAAAATATCTCGTGTCCTGCCCAGGGATTCACTAATCTCCCAGGAAACTGGGTAAAATATCTAGTGTCCTGCCCAGGGATTCACTAATCTCCCAGAAAACAGGGTAAAATATCTCGTGTCCTGCCAGGAGATTCACTAATCTACCTTGAAACAGGGTAAAATATCTAGTGTCCTGCCCAGGGATTCACTAATCTCCCAGAAAACAGGGTAAAATATCTCGTGTCCTGCCAGGAGATTCACTAATCTACCTTGAAACAGGGTAAAATATCTAGTGTCCTGCCCAGGGATTCACTGTAATCTACCAGGAAACAGGGTAAAATATCTAGTGTCCTGCCCAGGGATTCACTGTAATCTACCCGGAAACAGGATAAAATATCTCGTGTCCTGCCCAGGGATTCACTGTAATCTACCCAGGAAACAGGGTAAAATATCTCGTGTCCTGCCCAGGGATTCACTGTAATCTACCTGGAAACAGGGTAAAATATCTCGTGTCCTGCCCAGGGATACAAACTGTAATCTACCCGGAAACACGGTAAAATATCTCTTGTCCTGCCCAGGGATCACTCCAATCTCCCAGGAAATAGGGTAAAATATCTAGAGACCTGCCCAGGGATTCACTGTAATCTCCCCGGAAACAGGGTTAACTATCTCGTGTCCTGCCCAGAGATTCACTATAATCTGCCCGGAAACAGGGTAAAATATCTAGTGTCCTGCTCAGGGATACATACTGTAATCTACCAGGAAACAGGGTAAAATATCTCTTGTCCTGCCCAGGGATTCACTGTAATCTACCAGGAAACAGTGTAAAATATCTAGTGTCCTGCCCAGGGATTCACTGTAATCTACCGGAAACGGGGTAAAATATCTCGTGTCCTGACAAGGGATTCACTGTAATCTACCGGGAAACAGGGTAAAATATCTAGTGTCCTGCCCAGGGATTCACTGTAATCTTCCAGGAAACGGGGTAAAATATCTCGTGTCCTGCCCAGGGATTCACTGTAATCTACCAGGAATGGGGTAAAATATCTCGTGTCCTGCCCAGGGATTCACTGTAATCTCCCAGGAAACAGGGTAAAATATCTCGTGTCCTGCCCAGGGATTCACTGTAATCTACCCGGAAACAGGGTAAAATATCGCGTGTCCTGCCCAGGGAATCACGTTAATCCAGCAGGAATGGGGTAAAATATCTCGTGTCCTGCCCAGGGATTCACTGTAATCTCCCAGGAAACAGGGTAAAATATCTCGTGTCCTGCCCAGGGATTCACTGTAATCTACCCGGAAACAGGGTAAAATATCGCGTGTCCTGCCCAGGGAATCACGGTAATCCAGCAGGAATGGGGTAAAATATCTTGTGTCCTGCCCAGGGATTCACTGTAATCTCCCAGGAAACCATACAGGATTTGGTTCTGGGTAACGAACCAGGCCAGGTGTTAGAATTAGAGGTAGGTGAGCACTTTGGGGATAGTGACCATAATTCGGTGATTTTTACTCTCGTGATGGAGAGGGATAAGTGTGTACTACAGGGCAAGAGTTATAGCTGGGGTCAGGGAAATTATGATGCGGTGAGGCATGACTTAGGATGTGTGGCCTGGAAAAGTAGACTCCAAGGCAAGAGTGTAAATGATATGTGGAGCTTGTTCAAGGAGCAACTATTGAGTGTCCTTGATAATTATGTACCTGTCAGGCAGGGAGGAAAGGGTCGTGCGAGGGAGCCGTGGTTTAATAAGGAATTGGAATCCCTTGTTAAATGGAAGAGGGCGGCCTATCTCAAGATGAGACGTGAAGGTTCAATTGGGGCGATTGAGAGTTATAGGGTAGCCAGGAAGGACCTGAAGAGAGAGTTAAGAGCAGCAAGGAGGGGACATGAAAGGTCCTTAGTCGGTAGGATTAGGGAAAACCCTAAGGCTTTCTATAGGTATGTTAGGAATAAAAGAATGACTAGGGTAGGAATAGGTCCAGTCAAGGATAGTAGTGGGAAGTTGCGTGTGGAGGCGGAAGAGATTGGGGAGACACTGAATGAATACTTTTCTTCAGTATTTACTCAGGAACAGGGCATTGTCGTCGATGTGAATACTGAGTCACAAATAAGTAGAATGGATGGCTTTGAGGTATGTAGAGAAGAGGTGTTGGAAATCCTGGAAAAGGTGAAAATAGATAAGTCCCCTGGGCCTGATGGCATTTATCCTAGGATTCTCTGGGAAGCAAGGGAGGAGATTGCAGAGCCATTGGCCTTGATTTTTATGTCCTCTTTGTCTACAGGAGTAGTGCCAGAAGACTGGAGGATAGCAAATGTGGTTCCCTTGTTCAAAAAGGGGAGTAGGGATAACCCTAGTAACTATAGGCCGGTGAGTCTCACTTCTGTTGTGGGCAAAGTCTTAGAGAGAATTGTAAGGGATAGGATTTATGCACATCTGGATAGGAATAATGTGATCAAGGATAGTCAGCATGGTTTTGTGAAGGGCAGGTCGTGCCTCACAAACCTTATTGAGTTCTTTGAAAAGGTGACGAAGGAGGTTGATGAGGGGAAAGCGGTAGATGTGGTATATATGGATTTTAGTAAGGCGTTTGATAAGGTTCCCCATGGTAGGCTACTGCAGAAAATACGGAGATATGGCATTGAGGGTGAGTTGGAGGTTTGGATTAGGAATTGGCTGGATGGAAGAAGACAGAGGGTAGTAGTTGATGGCAAAGTTTCTTCATGGAGTGCCGTCACTAGCAGTGTTCCGCAAGGATCTGTTTTGGGACCATTGCTGTTTGTCATTTTTATAAATGACCTGGAAGAGGGGTTAGAAGGTTGGGTGAGCAAGTTTGCGGATGATACGAAAGTCGGAGGAGTTGTTGACAGTGAGGAAGGATGTGGCAGGTTACAGCAGGATATAGAGAAGCTGCAGAGCTGGGCAGAAAGGTGGCAAATGGAATTCAATGTAGCTAAATGTGAGGTGATTCACTTTGGGAAGAATAACAAAAAGATGGGGTACTGGGCTAATGGTCGGATACTTGGTAGTGTGGATGAGCAGAGGGATCTTGGTGTCCATGTACACAGATCTCTGAAAGTTGCCACCCAGGTAAATAGTGCGGTGAGGAAGGCATATGGCGTACTGGCTTTTATTGGTAGAGGAATTGAGTTCCGGAGTCCTGAGGTCATGATGCAGTTGTATAAAACTCTGGTGCGGCCGCATCTGGAATATTGTGTGCAGTTTTGGTCGCCATACTATAGGAAGGATGTGGAGGCACTGGAACGGGTGCAGAGGAGGTTTACCAGGATGTTGCCTGGTATGGAAGGAAGATCGTATGAGGATAGACTGAGACACTTGGGGCTGTTTTCATTAGAGAAAAGAAGGTTTAGGGGTGACTTGATTGAGGTGTACAAGATGATTAGTGGGTTAGATAGGGTTGACAGTGTGAACCTTTTCCCACGTATGGAGTCGGGTATTACAAGGGGGCATAGCTTTAAATTAAGGGGGGGTAGATATAGGACTGAAGTTAGGGGTAGGTTCTTCACTCAGCGAGTCGTAAGTTCATGGAATGCCCTGCCAGCAGCAGTGGTGGACTCTCCCTCTTTATGGGCATTTAAGCGGGCATTGGATAGGTATATGGAGGATAGTGGGTTAGTATAGGTTAGGTGGGCTTGGATCGGCGCAACATCGAGGGCCAAAGGGCCTGTACTGCGCTGTATTCTTCTATGTTCTATGTTCTATGAAACAGGGTAAAATATCTCGTGTCCTGCCCGGGGATTCTCTGTAATCTTTGAGGAGAAAGTGAGGTCTGCAGATGCTGGAGATCAGAGCTGAAAATGTGATGCTGGAAAAGCGCAGCAGGTCAGGCAGCATCCAGGGAATAGGAGAATCGACATTTCGGGCATAAGCCTGAAGAATGGCTTATGCCCGAAACGTCGATTCTCCTGTTCCCTGGATGCTGCCTGACCTGCTGCGCTTTTCCAGCAACACATTTTCAGCTCATTCACTGTAATCTACCAGGAAACAGGGTAAAATATCTCGTAACCTGCCCAGGGATTCACTAATCTACCCAGAAACACAGTAAAATATCTCGTGTCCTGCCCTGGAATCACTGTAATCTACCTGGAAACGGTAAGATATCAAGCGTCCTGCCCAGGGAAACACTGTAACGTGCCTGCATACAGAGTAAAATATCTAATGTCCTCCCCAGGGATTCACTGTAATCTACCCGGAAACAGGGTAAAATATCGCGTGTCCTGACAAGGGATTCACTGTAATCTACCCAAAAACAGGGTAAAATATCTCGTGTCCTGCCCAAGGATTCACTAATCTCCCAGGAAACTGGGTAAAATATCTAGTGTCCTGCCCAGGGATTCACTAATCTCCCAGAAAACAGGGTAAAATATCTCGTGTCCTGCCAGGTGATTCACTAATCTACCTTGAAACAGGGTAAAATATCTAGTGTCCTGCCCAGGGATTCACTGTAATCTACCAGGAAACAGGGTAAAATATCTAGTGTCCTGCCCAGGGATTCACTGTAATCTACCCGGAAACAGGATAAAATATCTCGTGTCCTGCCCAGGGATTCACTGTAATCTACCCAGGAAACAGGGTAAAATATCTCGTGTCCTGCCCAGGGATTCACTGTAATCTACCTGGAAACAGGGTAAAATATCTCGTGTCCTGCTCAGGGATACAAACTGTAATCTACCCGGAAACACGGTAAAATATCTCTTGTCCTGCCCAGGGATCACTCCAATCTCCCAGGAAATAGGGTAAAATATCTAGAGACCTGCCCAGGGATTCACTGTAATCTCCCCGGAAACAGGGTTAACTATCTCGTGTCCTGCCCAGAGATTCACTATAATCTGCCCGGAAACAGGGTAAAATATCTAGTGTCCTGCTCAGGGATACATACTGTAATCTACCAGGAAACAGGGTAAAATATCTCTTGTCCTGCCCAGGGATTCACTGTAATCTACCAGGAAACAGTGTAAAATATCTAGTGTCCTGCCCAGGGATTCACTAATCTACCCAGAAACACAGTAAAATATCTCGTGTCCTGCCCAGGAATTCACTGTAATCTACCCGGAAACAGGGTAAAATATCTAGTGTCCTGTCCAGGGGAATACAGTAATCTACCAGGAAACAAGGTAAAATAGCTAGTCCAGGACAAAGTTAAAAATCACACAACACCAGATTAGAGTCCAACAGTTTTAATTGGAAGGACATTCGCTTTCGGAGCTAGGTGGCACCACCTGATGAATGAGCAATGCTCCGAAAGCAAGTGTGCTTCCAATTAAACCTGTTGGATTACAACCTGGTTTGTGTGATTTTTAACTTTGTACACCCCAGTCCAACACTGGCATCTCCAAATCATAGCCCAGGACACACCGTGATCTACATGGAAACATGGTAAAATATCAAAGGTTCTGCCGAGGGACACGTTGTACTCTAAGTGGAACAGGGTAAAATATGAAGTATCCCCTCCAAGGGAACACTGTAATCTGCCTGGAAACCTTTTGCATGGAACGTCGATTTTCTTGCTCCTCGGATGCTGCCTGACCTGCTGTGCTTTTCCAGCACCACTGACATCTTGACTCTAATCTCCAGCATCTGCAGTCCTCACTTTCGCCTGAAATATCTAGTGTCCTGCCAAGGAAACACTGAAATCTAATGGAAACTGGGTAAAATATTCAGTGTCCTGCCCAGGGATGCATTATAATCTGCCTGGAAACTGGGTAAAATAACTAGTGTCTCGCCCAGGGACACACTGTAGTCTGCCTAGATTTAGACAATAGGCAAAAGGTGCAGGAGTAGGCCATTCTGCCCTTCGAGCCTGCACCACCATTCAATATGATCATGGCTGATACTCCTTAATCATTATCTTGTACCTGCCTTATCTCCATAACCCTTGATTCCACTATCCTTGAGAGCTCTATCCAACTCTTTCTTAAATGAAACCAGAGACTAGGCCTCCACTGCCCTCTGGGGCAGAGCAGTCCACACAGCCACCACTCTCTGGGTGAAGAAGTTTCTCCTCATCTCTGTCCTAAATGGTCTACCCCGTATTTTTAAGCTGTGTCCTCTGGTTCGGCACTCACCCATCAGCGGAAACACGTTTAGGGTAAATTATCCTGCGCCCAGCCCAGGGAAACACTGTAACCTGCCTGCATACAGGGTAAAATATCTAATGTCCTGCCCAAGGGTTCACTGTAATCTACCTGGATACAAGGTAAATGATCCATTGTCTTGTTCAGAGATATTTCTTGAACAAATGTGGGCGGCACGGTGGCACAGTGGTTAGCACTGCTGCCTCGCAGCGCCAGAGACCCGGGTTCAATTCCCGACTCAGGCGACTGACTGTGTGGAGTTTGCACGTTCTCCCCGTGTCTGCGTGGGTTTCCTCCGGGGGCTCCGGTTTCCTCCCACAGTCACAAAGATGTGCAAGTCAGGTGAATTGGCCATGCTAAATTGCCCGTAGTGTTAGGTAAAGGGGTGAATGTAGGGGTATGGGTGGGTTACGCTTCGGCGGGTCGGTGTGGACTTGTTGGGCCGAAGGGCCTGTTTCCACACTGTAAGTAATCTAATCTAAAAATGCATAATTTCTAGAATCAAGAGGCACTAATTAAAAATTAAAGGGTTTCCACTTTAGTCCAAGATGAAGACAATTTCAGTTCCTCAAAGGATTGCGATTCTTTGATATTTGGCTATGAAAGCTGTGCCTTTGAGTATGTTTAAATCAGAGATTAACATCTTCCTGATTACCAATACTGGACAGGGTTATTGTGTTGGGGTGGGTAAAAGGTATTTAAGTATTCAATCAACCATGATAGTACGAATGTTGGAGGAGAAAGTGAGGACTGCAGATGCTGGAGATCAGAGCTGAAAATGTGTTGCTGGAAAAGCGCAGCAGGTCAGGCAGCATCCAAGGAGCAGGAGAATCGACGTTTCGGGCATGAGCCTTTCTTCAGGAAGAAGGGCTCATGCCCAAAACGTCAATTCTCCTGCTCGTTGGATGCTGCCTGACCTGCTGTGCTTTTCCAGCAACACATTTTCAGTATGAATGTTGGGGCAGGTTCAATGGGCTGAATGGCCTACTCCTCTTATATTTCTACCCACATTCAGTATCTGCTGTCCATTCCAGATTTATGTTGTAATCCAACTGGTCACATGACAAAATACCCAGTATGCTTTCCATGGGCTGAATGTTACATGGGCTGAATGTTAACAAAAATCAGGAAAGTATCAATTTTGAGTAGTTTCATGAAGGGTTTCTCTCTGTCAGCTCTCGTGTGTTATCTTAAGCAATCCTACAGTGTTCACCTCACAGTCTATGTTACATGCCCCACCAGCACAATGCTCACGTGGTCAAGTGATGGATGGAAGTACTTAACAAATCCAGGTAGATTGCTGCAAACACAGCACTCTGTCAGCTAGAATAACCCCTTCATTGTACACACAGTTAGAGGAAAACAAAAAAAGGGCACATCATGGCATGGGTAAGACTTTGCTGGAAATAGGATCTCACAATTGTGAATCATCACCTTTCTGACTGACTGTAGTAGTAACTGCAGCTGCAATTGTGAAGGTACAGAGTCCACCTGGCCTCAGTACCGTACCATGTTAGAACCCTGTATAAGGGAGTGCTATTTCTTGCCAAATGCCCAGCACAGCCTTATATCCTGTCATTGTTCAATATGAAAGCATCACGTTCATGTTATCTTTTATTAAACACCAGGAAAAATGAAGAATGAGCAAGCATAAAATAAAGAAGGGCTACTTGCCTTGTAAGCAACAACAGATATACCGTCAACAAACGATGACTTGCCCAACTCCGATCTGGGAGAGACTAAGGCATAGGAGGCTGAGGGGTGACCTTTTGGAAGTTTATAAAATAATGATAGGTTTATATAGGGTTAATGGTAGTTGTCTTTTCCCTAGGGTGAGGGATTTCAAGATCTAGGGGCACATTTTTAAGATGAGAGAAGAGAGATTTATAAAAAGATACGTAGGCACATTTTTTACATAGAGGGTGGTTCACATGTGGAATGAACTTCCTGAGGAAGTGGTGGATGTGGGTACAATTACAACATTTACAAGACGTTAGGATAAGTACTTGAATAGGAATGGTTTGGAAGAATATAGGCCAGGAGCAGCAGGTGGGACTAGTTTAGTTTAGGATTATGTTTGGCATTGACTGGTTGGACCAAAGGGCCTAGCTCCATGCTGTATGAATCTATCTGCTTGTTGCATCTGAAGCTGCACCACTCCATAATGGTGGTTAGCACTGCTGCCTCACAGCGCCAGAGACCCGGGTTCAATTCCCGCCTCAGGCGACTGACTGTGTGGAGTTTGCACATTCTCCCCGTGTCTGCGTGGGTTTCCTCCGGGTGCTCCGGTTTCCTCCCACAGTCCAAAGATGTGCAGGTCAGGTGAATTGGCCATGCTAAATTGCCCATAGTGTTAGGTATGGGGTAAATGTAGGAGTATGGGTGGGTGGCGGGGCGGTGTGGACTTGTTGGGCCGAAGGGCCTGTTTCCACACTGTAAGTAATCTAATCTAATCTAATAATGGTGAAGGTGAGATTCTTCTTGCACAATGTCCTCATTTCCTTCACTGCATTGCCTCTCTCCCTGCGACAGCAAGAAATGATCTTGGATTAGAAGATGCATTCACATGGGTAGAGCCAAGAAATAGCAAGGGTGAGTTTAATTTTCAGGTACATTTTGAAAACCAAATTGGCAAAGGTAGCATTAGGGAAGAATTCATGGAGTGTGTTTCCTGGAACAATATGCCATGGATCCAAGCAGGGAGCAGACTATTTTGGATCTGGTAATGTGCAAGAAGGCATGTTTAATAATAGCACTCAGTGAAAATGATCCCTGAGGAAACAGTGACCAGCACATGGTAGAATTTAGCATTCAGTTTGAAAGTAAGAAATGTTGGTTAGAAACAATTTACTAAACTTAAATAAGAATAATTGCAAAGGAATGAGTAAAGAGTTGGTTTGAGTGGACATGGAAAGGAAGTTAATAATAAAAAAAAGACAAACACTGGCAGACATTTAAGAAACAGTTCATGATTTACAGAGAGCTGACAAAGACTGATTATAGGAAGGGGATAAACCAACCATAGTTAATCAGGGAAGTTAATCAAACTGAAAGAAAAACAACAAACAATGTGGTAAAGATTAATGGTAAGCCAGACGATTGGGAAAGTTTTAAAAAAACAACAGAAGATGACCAAAAAATAACACAGAGGGAGAAATTAAGCTTTGGGAGCAAGTTTACAGGCAATATAAAAAAATCGAGAGGCCAAATTGAACATTGAGAGAATAAAACTGAGGAAATAATAACCGGAAACTAGGAAAAGGACTTGAAGAAATAACTTAAACTGGTCTTTGTGGTTGAGGACATTAACATCATTCCAAAAATACTGAATAATCAAGGACAAAATGTGGGAAACAGGTGGGAAATAGAAACAATAACTAACACTCGAGAAAAAGTAATAGAGTAAATAATGGAGCTAAAGGCAGACAGTAGAATGCTTCAGCACAGAGAGCTGTTCAGGCTGGATCATTAAGTATATTCAAGGATGAGATAGATTTTTAATCAGTAAAGGAATCACAGAGTCACAGCAGACTCTTCAATCCAACTCATCCATGCCGACCAGATATCCTGTATAAATCTAGCCCCATTTGCCAGCATTTGTCCCATATCCCTCTATACCCTTCCTATTCACATAGCATCCAGGTGTGTTTTAAACTGTTGTAGTTGTACCAGCCTCCACCACTTCCTCTGGCAGCTCATTCCATACACGCACCACTCTCTGTGTGAAAAAGTTGCCCCTTAGGTCCCTTTTAAACTTTCCCCTCTCACCTTAATCCTATGCCCTAGTTTTGGACTCGCCCACCCCGGGGACAGGACCATGCCTACTTACCTTATCCATGCCCCTCATGATTTTATAAATTTTTTTCTGGTCATCCCTCAGCCTCTGATGCTCCAGGGAAAATAGCGCCAGTTTTTTCAGCCTCTCCCCATAGCTCAAACCCGCCAACCCTGGCAACATTCTTGTTAATCCTTTTTGAACCCTTTCAAGTTTCACAACAACCTTCCTATATATCAAGGAGACCTTGCGCGCAATACTCCAAAAATGGCTGAACCAATATTCTGTACAGCCACCAATATGACCTCCCAACTCCTATACCCAATGCACTGACCAATGAAGGAAAGCATATCAAGCATCTTTTTTCACTCTCCTATCTACCTACAACTCCATTTTCAAGGAACTATGAACCTGAACTCTGAGGTCTCTTTTTTTCAGCAACACTCTCCAAGACTTTACCATTAAGTGTATAAGTTCTGCTCTAATTTGTTTTACCAAAATGCAGGACCTCACATTTATCTAAGTCAAACTCTATCTGCCACTCCTCGGCCCATTGGCCCATCTGATCAAGATCCAGTTGTAATCTGAGATAACCTTCTTCGCTGTCCACTACACCTCCAGTTTTCATGTCATCTGCAAACTCACTAACTATACCTCCTATGTTCACATCCAAACCATTTATATAAATGACAGACAGCAGTGGACCCAGCACCAATCCTTGTAGCACACCACTGGTCACAGGCCTCCAGTCTGAAAAGCAACCGTCTACGACCACCCTCTGTCTTCTATCTTCAAGCCAGTTCTGTATCCAAATAGCTAGTTCTCCCTCTACTTTGTGTAATCTACCCTTGCTAAGCAGTCGACCATGGGGAACCTTGTTGAATGCCTTACTGAAGTCCATATAGATCACATCCACCACTCTGCCCTCATCAATCTTCTTTGTTACTTCTTCAAAAAACTCAATCATATTACTGAGACATGATTTCCCACAAAGCCATGTTGACTAGCCCTAATCAGTCCTTGCTTTCCAAATACATATAAATCCTGTTCCTCAGGATACCCTCCAACAACTTCCCCACTACTGACGTCAGGCTCATCTGTCTATAGTTCCCTGGCTTTTCCTTACCACCTTTTTTAAACAGTGGCACCACGTTAGCCAATCTCCAGTCTTCCAGCACCTCACCTGTGACTATCGATGATAGAAATATCAAGGATAATGGGAAAAGACAGGGAAATGGAATTCAGGAGTATCGGATCCGCCATGATTTCATTGAATGATAGAGCATACCTTGAATGACGATGCAGGATCAGCAATCGGTGGTGACTCCAGTGACCAGAGTGGGTACACCAGCGAGCAGCGGCCCAGAGATGAGGAGGTTGTAGCCAGTGGTCAGACCACGCTGCACTTGTTTGCTGCAGAGAGCCTTTGGTGACAGACTGTGATGTTTATCGTTTCAACTTCTTGCTTTTCTGACGTGATTATATTGTGTATAACTGTAATGTAACTTGTTTTTCATTTCTCTGTTCTGTAACTAAGGGGTGTGCCGAGGTACCTTTATACCTAAGATGGTGCTGTAAGTGGCAACTTATAAACTTTTCAATGTATTCATTTGCATACATGCGACGATAAAGCTAATTCAATCTAATTCAGGCTTGATGGGCTGAATGGCCTACTTCTGCTCCTACACCTTATGGTCTTATAACCTGGTGGCAAAACAGAATTACTGTGAGCCCGTAAAGAGCTTGTAGAAATACTGAAGCAGTCCAAGTGCATTAAATACTGGTGTAGCCAGCAACAACCACATCCCATGAATGAATAAAAAAAAATTCTGAATAAGATGACAATGTGCAAGAAAGTAAATCAGAGATGCAGTGAGCCTCCAAGCAAGCACTGAAAAGGCAGAATTGTGGAAGAATGGTTTTAAAGTCACTGGTTTATTAGATTGCTGCATGTTATGAAGAGCATCAGACACTTATGGCAAACATTGTTTGAACAAGCAGCAATTGAAGCAATTAATTTCAGGGGGTTAGTTACCTCTGTTGGCTGGATGGCTGGTTTCTAATGTGGAGTAACACCAATAGCATGAGTTTGATTCCTGTACTGGCTGAAGGTCACCAAGCTTCAGGAACTATGACTTTTAACTGATAAGTCAGTGAACTTTTATTAGCAAACCAGATACTATCTGTCTCTTGAAACCAATAGAAACATCTGGAGAAAGATGATTGAGCAGCAATGCTCTGACCAGCCTAAGAATCAGAAGGATTATTTCATCAACCTGTCAATAGGAGCCAGTGAACTGCCTTCAGCTTTCCTTCATCTATAACCTATTTTACCTTTATTTGTCCGTGTGTATGAGTGTATTCAGTCGTTTATAGGGGGTTTAGAGTTTTAATTTGAAGCGTTAAATGTTAATGATTTATAACTGTCTACCATAGTTAGAATTTAACTATTTGTAATAAACAGTAATTATTACAGTGGGAATGCTCTCTCCAAAATAAGCTTTTGGGAGGAAATTTGCAACTGGATCCAACTGCCCTACACCAACATCATTAGTGCAGTCACTGGAGTCAGGCAGAGCTGCCCATTCTCTCCTGCCTTGTGTGTGTGTTGTATTTTACTGTGTCCATTAGTAAGGATGTGAGCCTGAGAGGGGTGACTATTCCAGGCAGTGAGGGCCTGCAGGTCAAAGCCTCCCTGTGCATGGACATCGTTGCTGTTTATTGCTCAGGTCTGCTTTCAGCACACAGACTCATGAGCATCTGTGACCAGTTCAAACTGGCCTCAGGAGCCAAGATAAACCAAGGCAGGAGTGAGGCCGTATACACACTGTGCTGAGATATAACAGCCAGTGCAGACACACACACTGTGCTGAGATATAACAGCCAGTGCAGACACACACACTGTGCTGAGATATAACAGCCAGTGCAGACACACACACTGTGCTGAGATATAACAGCCAGTGCAGACACACACACTATACTGAGATATAACAGTCAGTGTTGACATACAGTATTGAGATATAACAGTCAGTGTTGACACACACACTATACTGAGATATAACAGTCAGTGTTGACATACAGTATTGAGATATAACAGTCAGTGTTGACATACAGTATTGAGATATAACAGTCAGTGCAGACACACTGCATTGAGATATAATAGTCAGTTCAAATACACGCTTTACTGAGATACAACAGTCAGTGCAGACACACACAGTCCTGTTCAGTCTGCGTCAATCAGTCAAGTCACTTTGAGTTGGATGTCTGCTTCTTTGTTCCGTTAATTATTACCTTTATTCCGAGATATTTTTCTTTTAAACAACACTTTGCTGCTGGAGCCCTTCACAATATTTAGATGAAAATTTCTGACCTGTGGGCTCTCCGCACAAGCTTCACTGTGCCTGGAATAGAAGCTGGTGCCTGGGAAACTGCGAAAGAGAATAAGGAGAAAGTTCAGGGAGAAAGCAGTGTTCTCATCATCAGGGAGGGAGTAAGAGGGACTGAGAGAGTGAAGGACTGAGATAGGGAGCAACTAAGAGAGAGACTGAGTGTGAGGGAGAGGCTGAGGCTCTGAGGGAGATAGTGAGTGAGAGGGTCTGAGGGAGTGAGGGGGAGGGTGTAGGTCTGAGGGTGTGGTAAGGTGAGGGGGGATTTGAGGGTGTGAGGGTTTGACGGGTGAGGAAGTGGAGTGTTTGAGAAGTTGAGATTTTGAGCGTTTTGGAGTTCGAGGGAGTGAAGGTGTAGCTGGGTATCCTTGTGGGAGCTCGGCCTCCTCTGCTTTCCCCTACCTCCTCTCACCCTCTCCCTGTCCTCACCATGCCGAGCCAGTGCAGGTTATTGGTGAGGAATGCGGCCCAGCTGGTGCAGGTCAGTGACAGTGGGGCCCAGTACCTGGGCAAGGCCGAGATGCAGAGACTGGTCGTGATCACTGGGGCCAGCATTGTCATCAACAGGTAAGAGCTTGCTCAAATTCACCCTCCCCTCACATGTACACACACACACTCAATCCCTTGCACACACTCACACTCACTTTACACACACTCATACTACTTGCGTGCGCACACACACACACTCTCTCAACCCCTCGCATACACTTTCATTCCACACACACACACATCTCTTGCACGCACACAATTTCTTCACACACACACACACTCACATTCTCCTTGCACACACTCATACCCCTCATACACACACACAAAACCTCTCTCACACTCAATATCTCTCTCACACAAAACCCATTCACACACACCCCTGTCACACTCACACTCCCCCTCACTTTCACACATCCCTCTCTCAGACACACACCTGTCTCACACCCATGTATACACCCCTCTCACACTCACAAACCCTTCTCTCACACATCCCTCTGACACTCACACTCAATACCTCTTTCACACATAACCCACTCACACACCTGACACACCCCCCTCATACTCACACATTCCTCTCACACACACACCTGTCAAATTACACTCAATACCCCTTTCACACACAACCCAGCCACAGTCACACATCCCTCTCTCACACACCCTTATACTCTCTCTCTCTCTCTCTCTCTCAGTGAGTGACGGTAGTTTTCTAATCTCATTTTTCAGAGAGGGTCTGATTGAGGCCGTGGGGCCAAATGAACTGATCCAATCCAAGTATACAGGAGTTACATTTGACCAAGAAATCGACGCTTGTGGGATGTGTGTGCTGCCAGGTTAGTCACTCGGGGTAATCACATTCAATATTAACTTCACAGTGATGACACCTTCACATTCAAGAGTTTTTTTGTGCTATCTTCTTTTTCTCTTCTAGGTTTGGTCGATGCTCACACTCATCCGGTGTGGGCTGGAGACAGAGTTCATGAATTTGCAATGAAGGTAAGTTCATGGAGGAGAGGAAAGAACAGAAAGTGCAATTCAAACCAGGTCATAGGACCCAAATGAGAGCACAGGGCCTAAATCAAAGCAGAGACTTCAATCCAGAGCACTGGGTTAAAACCAGAGTACAGGGTCCAAAACAGAGCACAGTGCCTGAAGCAGAGCATGGGGCCTAAACCAGAGCACATGCCATAAACTGGAGCACAAGCCCCAAACCAGAGGACAGGCCCCAAACCAGAGCACAAGCCTGAACTAGAACACTGGGTTAAAACCAGAGCACAAGGCCTAAACCAGAGCACAGTCTCCAAACCAGAGCACAGGCTCCAAACCCGAGCACAGAGCCTGAACCAGAGCATCGAGTTAAAACCAGAACACAGGGCCCAAATCAGAACACAGGTCCAAACCAAAGTACAGGGCTCAAAACAGAACACGAGCTTTGAAACAAAGCATGGTGTTCTTTCCAGAACATGGTTTAGGTTTGATTTACTGCCTTAGGCCTGATTTGCTGGGATAGGCCTCTTTTGCTGGGTTAGGCCTGTTTTGTTGGGTTAGGCCCATTTAGTTGGGTAACTGGTTTAGCTGTGCCACATCAATGAGCAACCATCACCGGCCAAAGTTCATAGTTCACCTCAAAGATGCTGTGACTTAATGGGAATTGGGACTGTGCTACCATCTGTGAGCCACAGCTTTGAGCATGTCTGTGCAAGAGTCATATCGTACTCAAAATGTGAACCCTGTTTCTCTCTCCGTCGACGCTGCCAGACCTCCTGACATTGTCCAACATTTTAATTTCAGATTTCCTGTATCTGCAGTATTTTGTCTTCATTATGCTAATACCTAGTGAACTGAAAATGATGGTCGCATTAACTTGCTTTCAATTTACACACTAGCTGGCGGGAGCATCCTATATGGAGATTCACAAAGCTGGAGGAGGAATACATTTCACTGTCGAACACACGAGGAAGGCGTCAGAGGAGGAGCTCTTTGAGAGATTGAGAGGGCGGCTGTGGCGTATGGTCAGAACAGGGACCACGCTGGTGGAGTGTAAGACGGGTTATGGCTTGAACTTGGAAACCGAGACCAAAATGCTGCGGGTGATTGAACGAGCCCGAAGGGAACTCGATATCAGCATCTCCTCCACATACTGTGGTGCTCATTCTGTGCCGAGGTAAATGTGTTATCTTGGTTTACTTGAAGCCAATCATTATATTTCCCACCGACAGTGGGTCTGCATAATGTGTGCAGTACTGCTATTGGATGAGAAATTGATTGTTGAACTATCTTTGGTTCCTGAAGAAGGGCTTATGCCCGAAATGTCGATTCTCCTGTTCCTTGGATGCTGCCTGACCTGCTGCGCTTTTCCAGCAACACATTTTCAGCTTCTTCCAGTTATAATATAACATACATAACAATATAACAAATAAGATATAATAAACAGATCAATTCCGATCATCATGTGAAGGCAAACCAGAGTGGAAGGGCTGAATGGCCTATAGAACATAAAAGGTGGGAACAGAAGTAGGCCATTCCATCCCTCAATCCTGCTCCACATTAAATTTCCTGATCAATATCCTGATCCCACCCCTCCTATATCCTTTCATCCTTTTAGGTACAAAAAAACTATATCTACCTTCTTTTTGAAAACACAATGTTTAGCCTCAACCACTTTCTGTGGTAGTGAATTCCACGGGCTCCCCACTCCCTGGGTGAAGAAATTTCTCCTCACCTCAGTCCTTAAAGGCTTATCCCTTTACTTTGAACAATGATCCCTGGTTCAGAATTCAACCACCATTGGGAATATACTTCCTGCTTCTAACCTCCTCCTGTTCCTGTGTAATACACGTCAGCACGTCCTGATGAGGTGACATGGTGTGATAGGAACGAAGGTACTTTCTCCCTCCTTTTTGATCTGTGATTATTAGTCCCACTGCCAGGCTGGGATCTTTACAGGAACATTTGGAATTTTTCACCATGTGATTTATTTATGGAGTCAGAAAGCAGTTACTGAGTCACAGAGATCTACAGCTCAGAAAAAAAGGCCCTTCAGCCCATCATATCCAAGTAGATCAAAGACAACTGCCTAACATTCTAATCCCATTTTCCAGCACATGGCCTCTAGCCCGAATGCCTTGGCATTGCAAGTGCACACCCAAATATTTCTTCAATGTTGTGAAGGTTTCTGTCTCTATCGGCCTTCCAGGCAGTGAGTTCCCAATTCAAACACCTCCTGGATGAAAATGTTTTTCTCACATCTCCTCTAAACCTCCTACCCCTTACCTTAAAATCTATGTCCCCGGTCATTGACTCCTGTATTTTGTAACAAGATACACATGACAATATATAAATCAAATTAAGCACAGATGGCGAAGATAACAAGTCACTTTCTAACTAATCATAACTTCGACATTCAACCATGTGGGTGAAAATCTAGAGCAAGCCATTCAGCCCCTTGAACCTGATCTGCCATTTGATAAGATCACAAGTGATCTGACATGATCATGAGATGACTATGAGATTTAGTGAGGCAGTGACTTTAAGTTTAAAATGTAGAAGCACATTGGACTGTAATGAAAGTAACTGTGATGTCTGCACACTAGAGGGAAGACCCCAGCGGAAACCGTGGATGATATCATTAGAGTTCAACTCCCCAAACTGAAGGAGATGATGGCAAACGGTGAATTTCACATCGATAACATTGATGTGTTCTGTGAAAAGGGAGTCTTTGACCTGGATTCCACCAGAGCTATATTACAGGCTGGCAAAGAGATGAAACTCCAGATTAATTTTCATGGTGATGAGCTCTATCCAATGCATGCAGCAGAGGTAAGGATTGGATATTCAATGGAGGTCAGTTGTAACATGGATGTTATAGTCCAAAACGTGAATTGCAGATTTGTTTTAGTGCAGGAGAAATTTATATGTCATCAAATCAGTGAGGTTCAATGTGATAGTGGTTAATCTGTTCCAGCAATTGAAACAAATCAATCATCCAAATAATTGATCAAACTGAGGTTCATTAGGTAAAATTAATATTATAAACTGTGGCCCTCACAGGTCAATCAAAATTAGACACAAACCACAGAAAGAAATTTTAGACCAAGTGATAAAAAGTGAGTGAATGAGGTCAGTTTGAAGGAGAATGTTACAGGAGGAAAGAGACTGAGGGACTGAGAGGTTCAGGAAAAGGAATGCGAGAAGTTGGAGCTTTGATAGCTGGCAGAGGTTCAGTGGGAAACACGAGGGCTGGACAGGAAGCCTAAACTGGAGGGCAGCAGAGATCTCAGAGAGTTATGGTGCTGGAGAGAGAAAAACGAACGGGAGTAGGCAATTCAGGCCTTCAAATCCGCTCTGTCATTTAACATGATCATGCATGATCTTATCCTGGTGTCAATTCCACTCTACTTCCTGCTCCCCATAGCCCTTTATCCTGCGTTTCATCAGAATCATATCTATTTCTTTCTTGAATCAATTGATTGATTCTTCCCCCGGTGCATTCTGCATTCCACAGATTCACAACCCACTGAGGGAAGTAGTTTCTCCCCACCTCAGTTTTGAACTTACTTCCTCTCACTCTATATCTATGACCTTTTGTTCAAGACTGTCCCATAAGGGGGAATCATCTGTTTAATGTCTCCTTTACCAACTCCCTTAAGCATTTTACATACCTCACTCAGATCCTCCCTCATTCTTCTGAACTCCAGCAAATACAAGTCCAAACTATTCAATCGCTCCTTGTATGACGTCCCTTTCATTTCTGGATTCAATCTGATGAACATCTTCTAAACTACCTTCAGTGCCACCACATCCTTCCTCAAGTAAGGAAACCCAAAATTGGGCATAGTATTCCAGGTGTGGTCTCACCAACTCCTTCCAATGTTGTTCCACCATCTTCCATAAAATCCAACTCATCCCAAGCCCGAACTCCCAAGGAGTTCCAATCTCTCTTTTCTCACTGGTCAACCTGATGCACATTATCTCCTCACACAACACCTTCTTAAATTGTGTTAATGGCAAATTGCATTTTGAAATATCCTCCTCAAATCCTCCCATGTCCTTGTCGGTAAAGTTTCTGCTCCTACATATTTGTATCAACATTTCTTTACTTTTATAATCCAGTCCTTTTGCAATAAAGTCCATTTGCCTTTCCTATGATGTGCTGCATTGCAGACCTACTTTCTGTGATTCATGCAGGTTTTTACGTAATGCCTTTGTGATCTACGGATGTCCCAAATTCTTCACAATCCAGTGAAGAACTTTCAACTGAGTCATTGTCATAATGTAAGAGCAGAAAATTTACCGACAAGGACATGGGAGGATTTGAGGAGGATATTTCAAAATGCAATTTGCCATTAACACAATTTAAGGAGGTGTTAAGTGAGGAGATAATGTGCATCAGGGTGACCAGTGAGAAACGAGAGATTGGAAGTTTGGGCTTGGGATGAGTTGGATTTTATGGAAGATGGTGGAACAACATTGGAATAATTGAATCTGGTACAGATTGGGTGAGCTGAATGGCCTACTTCTGTTCTTACATCTTAGGTCTAGAGGAACCAAGGCTGCAGCTGTTGGGGCAAGCAGTACTGGAGAGGTGGACGGAGATAGTTTTGACAATGATGTGGGTAGGAGCACAGTGTGGAGTCAGACAGGAGTCTGGGGTTCCGAACAATTTGGGTCAGACTGTACGGAGTGGCCAGTCAGGAGAACATGATCCACAGTCAGTGAACAGAGTCTACAACAGGGTCTTCCTAATAACCAATTGGAAGAAACTCACTCCTCCAACACCGAATGTCAATCAAATAAAAGGGTGCCAATTTAAGACAGAGATGAGGAGGAATTTTTTCTCTCAGAGAGTTGAGAATCTTTGGAACTCCTTGTCACAGAGAGCTGTGGGGGCAGAATCCCTGTGTATATTTAAGCCTGAAATAGATAGATTCTTGATCAGTTGGGGAATCAAGGGTTACATGAGGAAAGTGGATGTGAGGAATGTTGGATCAGTCATGATCCTGTTGAATGGTGGAGCAGATTTGATAGGTCAAACAGCCTACTGCTTTTGCTTTGGTTGTATGGTCTCAATCAGAGAGAGTGGGAGGTATGAGAGAGAGATGGTGATGGGGTGGAGCTGCACAGCAGAAACAAACACATGGAAACTGATGCTATGTTTGCTGATGCTTTTAGAAAGAGGAAGCATGGGGGTGCAATATAGAGAGAGTGGCTGGAAGATAAGATACAGGAGAGAACAGCCAATAGATAGGTATAAGATGAACCAAGCAAAAAGTAAAGCATATTGTTCTATCCAATAAAAGAATAAGAATCTTCTAGAATAACATACATATCTCTCCTGGAATCTTTATGTTCCCTGTACCATGAGACCATACAACCAAAGCAACAGCAGTAGGCTGTTTGACCCATCAAATCTGCTCCACCATTCAACAGGATCATGGCTGATCCAACATTCCTCACATCCACTTTCCTCATGTAACCCTTGATTCCCCAACTGATCAAGAATCTACAGGGAATCTACAGGGAACATAAAGATTCCAAGGGAGAGTCAAAGTGAATATCTTGCATCAGAAAAGATAGCCATAAGGAAGGTCATGAGCTAACAGCAGCCATTCCTCCCACACTGCCAGACCCTACTTCAGACGAGTCTCTTCCTTCTTTATTGAAGGAGATTCTCCATGATGCTTGTTTAAAAAGGGGAGTCGGGACAACGCTGGGAATTATAGGCCAGTGAGCCTTACTTTGGTTGTGGATAAGATGTTGGAAAAGGTTATAAGAGATAGGATTTATAATAATCTGGAGGGGAATAGTTTGATTAGGGATAGTCAACATGGTTTTGTGAAGGGTAGATCGTGCCTCACTAACCTTATTGAGTTCTTTGAGAAAGTGACAAAACAAGTGGATAAAGGTAAAGCGGTTGGTGTGGTGTATATGGACCTCAGTAAGGTGTTTGATAAGGTTCCACAAGATAGGCTATTGCACAAAATATGGAGACATGGGATTGAGGATGATTTAACGGTTTGGATCAGAAATTAGCTAGCTGAAAGTTGGTGGTTGCTGGGAAATGTTCATCCTGGAGTTCAGTTACCAGTGGTGTGCTGCAAGGATCTGTTTTGGGGCCACTGCTGTTTGTCATTTTTATAAATGATCTGGATGTGGGCATAGAAGGATGGGTTAGTAAATTTGCGGGTGACACAGGTAGGCAGAGTTGTGGATAGTGCTGAAGGATGTTGTGGGTTACAGAAGGACATAGATAAGATGCAGAACTGGGCGGAGAAGAAGTGGCAAATGGAGTTTAATGAGGGAAAGTGTGAGGTAGTTCACTTCAGAAGAAGTAACACAAATGCAGAATACTGGGCTAATGTTAAAATTCTTGGCAGTGTAGATGAACAGAGAGATCTTGGTGTTCACGTGCATAAATCCCTGGAAGTTGCTACCCAGGTTGATAGGGTAGCTAAGAAGGCATTTGGTGTGTTGGCATTTATTGGTAGGGGGATTGAGTTTCAGAGCCACGAGGTCATGCTTCAGCTGTACAAGACACTGGTAAGGCCACACCTGGAGTATTGTGTACAATTCTGGTCACCGCATTATAGGAAGGATGTGGAAGCTTTGGAAAGGGTTCAGAGGAGATTTACTCGGATGTTGCCTGGTATGGAGGGAAGGTCTTATGGGGAAAGGCTGAGGGAACTGAGGCTGTTTTCATTGGAGAGAAGAAGATTGAGAGGTGACTTAATCGAGACGTATAAGATAATCAGAGGGTTAGATAGGGTGGACAGTGAGAGCCTTTTTCCTTGGATGGTGAAGGCTAACATGAAAGGACATATGAAGGGTGATAGATTTAGGACAGATATCAGGAGTAGTTTCTTTACTCAGAGTAATTGGGATGTGGAATGGCTTGCCTGCAACAATAGTAGACTCACCGACGTTAGGGGCATTTAAGTAGGTATTGGATATATACATATGGAAAATAATGGAATGGTGTAGGTTAGATGGGCATCAGATTAATTTCACAGGTCGGCACAACATCGAGGGCCGAAGGGCCTGTACTGTGCTCTAACGTTTCATGTTCTATGTTTTATGTTCTATGTTCTATTCTGGGATGGCCACTTTGGAGGATGGTGTTGGTGCGCAGTGCAACTTTATTAAGGTTCATTCATACAAAAGGTGGCCTTATAAATGCATCAGAAACTTTCCTTCAATAATTTGCAATTTACAATTTCAAGAAAGGCTTTTGGTGACTGACAGCCACATTCGGGCTTCTATTCTTCTTGAGGTCCTTAGAGTTTGTGTTCACTTGACCTTCTGCTGCTGTGACTATTTTCAGTGATGGTGCTGTGAATTAATGAGGCTGGGGATTCCTGATGCAGGATGGTTTGTAACTAATACATTTGACTTCCTCTTCATAGCTTGGTGCTGAACTTGGTGCTCTCGCAATAAGTCACTTGGAAGAAGTGAGTGATGCTGGGATTGCTGCTATGGCAACTGCAAAATCATGCGCTGTGCTCCTTCCAAGTACCGCTTACATATTGAGGTACTGTGTGACTAAATGAACCGGGCAATAGAGTGATCGATAAGTACAGATTCACAGACCATTAAAAATCCAAATCAATTAAAACTCATAAAAAAATAAGAAGGGAAGTAAAACGGGGGAGGTAATTTCTGTAGGAGTAGAATTGAAAACTTACACATATCTTACATATAGAAGTAGTTGGCACTTGGTAATAGAATCAGCATAGACTGGTTAGGTTGAGGCGAGACCTGATTTAAGTCCATAAAGTTATGAGATGCATAGATAGGGTTGACGGTCAGAATCTTTTTCCCAGAGTTGAAATGTCTAAGACTAAGCACCATGCAATTAAGGTGAGAGAGGAAAGTTCAAAGGAGATGTGAGGGAAGGTTTTTTTACACAGAGAGTGATAGGAGTCTGGAACACGCTGTCAGGGCTGATGGTGGAGACAGATACAATAGGGGCATTTAAGAAACTTTGAGATAAGCACACCAATATGCAAGGAATGGAGGGATATGGACCAAGGGCAGGCAGAAGGGATTAGTTCAATTTGGCATTATGTTTGTCATGACATCATGGGCTGAGGGGCCCATTCCTGTGCTGTACAGTTCTATGTTGTATATGCACTCTGCGTGATGTAAGCTTGTTTTATGACTGAGAGCATTACCACAGCTCACTGAGCTACATTCCTCTGCCTCTGGCAGTGTTTGTGTGAGATAATAATTTATCAGGAGTTTAAGAGTGCATGGGTTATAGGTGAGCTATTCAGTCAATATTTGTCTTTGTAGTAAACAGATTTTGCTTACATTGGCTATTTCTGGGGCTTTGATAAGTATTAAGAGAGTAATGCTCTGTCAGGGTAAAGCTCACTGACCTTACAGTTCCATGTGGAAACTCCAAGTTTGTTTTGTGTGATTCTTTTTTTACTGTTAATAAGTAGTCATCTGAAATACTTCGGCCCACAATGAAGGAGTTTTGCAACAGAACTGTTCAATTGATGGGGTTAGTGAGAGGTCACTTAACTGCTATGGTGTGCACCAGGAAGGGTATGGCACCATTACCCTAGCCCACAGTCATAAAACCTGCAACCACCTAGAATCCCACTCAGCCCAATTGAATGCTCAGATTCCCAAAGTCTTCAGCATGTTTCCCAGACCTGGAGGCCCACCTCCCAGTCCTCCATCAGACACTGCAGAAGCAGTAACTCGCAGAGTCAGAGAAGATGGTCACCTCAAAGTCACAAGCACCAGCCTCTTTCTCCCCATCACCAACATTATTGGCTTCATGAGAAACAAAGGTAGAGTCATACAGCATGGAAATAGACCTTTCAATCCAACTCATTCATGCCGACCAGATTTCCCAAACTGAACTAGTCCCATTTGCCATAGAAGGGCATATCCCTCTAAAACTGTTTCTATCCATGTGCCTGCCCAAAAGTCTTTTAAATGTTGTAACTTACCTGCACCTACGACTTCTTCTGACAGTTCATTCCACATATAACCACTCTCTGTGTGAACAAGTTGCCTCTCAGTTCCCTTTTAAATCTTTCCCCTCTCACCTTAAATCTATGCCCTCTAGTCTTGAACTCCCCTACCCTAGGCAAAAGACCTTGACTATTTACCCTATGCATGTCCCTCCTGATTTTATAAACCTTTCAACCTCCTATGCTCCGGGGAAAAAGTTGCAGCCAATCCAGCTTCTCCTTATAAATCAAACCCTCCAGTCTCGGCAATATCCTTGGAAATCTTTTTTACACCCTTTCCAGTTTAATAACATCCTTCCAAAATTCCTGTATGCAGTACTCCAAATGTGGCCTCACCGATGTCCTGTACAGCTGCAAGTTGATGTCCAAAACACAGGGCTCTGACTGATGAAGGCAAGCATGCCCAATGCATTCTTCACCATCCTGTCTATCTGTGACACAACTTGCTAGGAACTATGTACGTGCATCCCAAGGTCACTTTTTGCAACAACACTCCTCAGTGCCCTACCATTACCTTGTAAGCCCTATCCTGGTTTGTCTTACCCAAATGCAACACCTCTCATTTATTCAAATTAAACTCCATCTGCTGTCCCTCTGCCCATTGGTCCAGCTGATTAAAATCCTGTTATACTCTTAGATAAGCTTTTTCATTGTCCACTATACTATCATCTCAGGAGCCTAGTCATCTTCCAGAACCTTCCTCCTGAGTGTAGGAGACTAACTGACCACTGCCACCCTTATGCCTTAAGAAACTTGAATTCAATTCCGACTTCCAGAATGCTCTGGAAAATTCCACAGCTTTTCTTTCATCGCTATTTGATTTTCTGGAGGAAGCATCATTGGTGCCTGCCTTAACTAAATGCCTGCTAGGTGACTAATCCCGAATAATTACAATCATCTTCTTTTGTGCACACTATGTCTCCTGATTTTATTGATGTTCTCCCTTCACCTGATTGCCATTGACACTGGTTTTGCTCAGGCTCCGCGATGCCACACTCGGCCAGATGCAGCCTGGATGTCAAGGGTAGTCACTCACACCTCGCAATAGCAGGAATTATTTGACTGCTGCATTTAGCATCAAGTACAATTTTTAATTGCTAAACTGCACTTTTTTTTTCTCACTTTTAACAAGGAATCAAAATTGAATGAGCACTTGGAAGCAAAAAGATTGATTCCCTGTCCCAGCCAATAACACATCAAAACGTATAAGAAAGAAAATCAAAAAATCCTCAAAATGGGAGACAGAGCAGTAGTAGTGATGACAGTAGAATTCTTACTGCAGTGGCCCAGTGGGAACAAGTCCCATTACAGAAGCTGGTGGGATTTACATTCTGTGAATAAATTTGGAGTTGAAAGCTCATCTTGCTAATGGTGACCATGACAACTATTGTCAATTATCATATAAATCTCATCTGATTCACCAATGTTCTTTAGAGAAGGAAATATGCTGTTCTTTCTGGTCTGGGCCTACATGTGACTCCAGACCCACAGCAAAATGTGGTTGACTCTTAACTGCCCACTGAAAACACCTCTCAGTTAAAGGGCAATTAGCGATGGATAACTAGGGGCAGTATAATGACTCAATGCATAAGTCTGCAATTTTGGGAGATATTTTATGCATTTACTGCAAAGTAGTTCTTGTCTATGCAGGTTGATAATGACGCCATCCTAGTACAATATCAGCATTTCATTTCCAAGTGCTACATAAACTCAAGTAGACATTTGACATGATAAACTTCAAGATAGTGGAGGAATGAAGGATGCTGAGACTAGGTGACATCTCCTGACAGTGCACACACTGGACATTTCTCCCTGCAGCAACAGACTCTTATTAATGACATGAAGCCAGAATGGGCAAATGGAGTTGAGGCAGAGATTGGCGATAGTTTGAACAAGGAACACCTTTGAGGCATTGAGTGGTCATTTCCTGTTCCCGTGTTTCATCACTGAGTGAAAAAGTTGTGGCAATGCCTCGGTAAATCGCTATCTGATTTCACACAGTGCCCATTCCCTTTAACCATCAATAAACCATCATTAATTCACCATCGTCAAGTTGTGACCACTTATAGTCATTGAGTAAAGTGAGGAGTAAAGGGTTGGTGGCACAGTCAACTCAATGCCTCAAAGATGCTTCTATAGCTGATCTCTGCCTCAACTCCATTCGTCCATCCAGGCTTCATATCCTTAACAAGAATTTAACATTATTTTGATGTGCTTCCATTAGAACCTCCATTGGATGTCACGGTGGCTCATTGGTTAGCACTGCTGCCTCACAGTGCCAGGGACTCAGGTTCAATTTCACCCTTGAGTGACTGTCTGTGTGGAGTTTGCACATTCTCCCTGTGTCTGCATGGGTTTCCTCTGAATGCTACAGTTTCCTCCCACAGTCCAAAGATGTGCGGTTAGGTGGATTGACCATGGGAAATGTGGGGTTACAGGAATAGGGTGGGGGTAGGTGGGATGCTCTTTGGAGGGCCAGTGTGGATATAATGGGCCAAATGGCCTGCTTCCACATTGTAGAGGTTCTATGATTTACAATGGGACCTGCTTATGTAAACATGTCACATGGACAGGACCACACTAAGCAGATAAATTAGTCTTTACTGAATGTGGCTATAGGATCAAAGCCTGGGTATATCTATGATCTCTGTGTGCAGCAGAATCTAGGTATTAATATCTAATAAATAGGGATACGGTGATGTCTAAGCCTGAATGACTTTGGCATTTCCTCAATCAGTCTGTAAATAACCCAAACTCATGGTGTGGCAACAACACTCACAGTGAAAGAGGAACGAGCTTTGACTAATTCAAGAAAACAGTGGCACAATGCAGAAAAAAATTTCACTGCATCGATCAATATGATACAACAACAACTTGCATTTGTAAGTCGCCTTTGATCAGGTGAAACATTCGCAGCGATTTGTATACCAAGCTAGGGAAGGCACCATTAGGAGGGAGGACCAAACATCTCTTTGGGAGCAGATTTAAGGAGGACCTGGAAGAGAAAGGGGAGTGTTGTCAAAGGTTTCAGGGAGGGAAGTTCAACACTCACTGAGACCAATAATGGGGTGAAAGGGTGGCAGACTGCAGTCAGAGATTACTGGAGTGGACGTTAAAGTTTTATTGGTAAATGATTTAAAGTTTATGCAGGATAAAATTACGCTGATAGTTACATTTCTAAAACGTTTCCAGGCTTAAAACACCACGAGCCCGAGACATGCTTGATGCTGGAGTGATTGTTGCTCTTGGTAGTGACTTTAATCCCAATGCATACTGTTGCTCGATGGTAAGTAAATCCATTCTGTCATTGTTTCATCCAGTGCCTCTGGAAGAAAAGGAATGATGTATTTGGTGGAGAGGACAGTTGAGCTCATTGCTTTGATCTGGAGCCTTCGAAATGAAAGGTCCCTTGTTTATCCAGCGTTTTTTTTACAACATTGGGGAAGTATTTGTGTACTTTTACAACATTGGGGAAGTATTTGTGTACTTTTGAAGTGTACCCAAATGCCAAACAGACACTTTTCACAAGCAAAAAGCTTTCTGAAAATGCAAGTTGTTACAAACAACTCCCATGTGAAGTTCTCCAAGTTAGAATATTTTCAGACAGAAATATTCCAAATCGTTAAGTTCCAGGGTGAGGAGGAATGGACTGAGTCCCACTGCTCCCTCAGTTTGTGACAGTAAGGTTCGTTTTAAAAGGATTCCTCTGTTGTGAATGCCTTTTACCCAGACCAAATTACGTTTCAAAAAGAGCCAAATTAGCTGGGCTTTACTTGAATTAACAAAAATGTGAGTTTATTAGTTTCTACATGTGGGAAGTATTAATAATATATTGGAAATATGATGGTCATGATGTGGAGGTGCCGGTGTTGGACTGAGGTGGACTAAGTCAGAAGCCACACAACACTGGGTTATAGTCCAACAGGTTTAATTAAAATCACAAGCTTTCACAACAATGCCCTTTAATCAGGTGGAACTTCACCTGACGAAGGAGCAGCGCTCCAAAACCTTGGACTATAATCTGGTTTCGTGTAACTCCTGATATTGGGAAGAAAAAGTGGGTCCAAAGAAAAGGTAAAATTTAAAGGTATTTAGCAGATAATCTCTCTGGATAGTTCAGGAAAAGTAGACAGTGGAACATGGATAGCGGAACAGTTAAACAGCCATTTTTGGGATTTTAGTTTTTGCAGGTTAGTTGATATCCTTTTGACCTGTTTCCTTTCGATGGTAACTGGTTAGCAGCACTTCAGAGCAAGAGAGCCCTTCTGTCTTTTGTTTCATTCTGACTGGCTTCCCACTTAATTGGCTTCTAGCATGTAGAGTGACAGATTCATAGATCAAAACATTTGAGATCCAGACAGTACAGCAGAGGTTCTTCAGCCCATCAAGTCTGTGTGCCACCAAAATGACACTAAATCTACACTCATCCCACTTTACAGCACTTGGCCAATGCCTTGAATGTTATGGCATTTCAGGTGCTCCTCCGTGTAATTTTTAAAGGTTGTTAGGTTTCCCACCTCAACTACTCTCCCAAACAGTGCATTCCAGTGCATTTCACCCTCTGGATGAAAAAATAGTTTCCTCAAATCCTCTCTAAACCTTCACTTTAAAATTATATCCCCTTGTTATTGACCCCTGAACTAAGGGGAAGAGCTGCTTTCTATTCACCCTGTCCATGCCCCTCAGAATGTTATACACCTCTCCCTCTCAGCCTTCTCTCTCCAAAGAAAATAACCCGAGTTTACACAGTCTCTCTTCATTGCTGAAATTTTCCATCCCAGGCAAAATCCTGGTGAAAGAAAACAGAAATTGCTAAAGAAACTCAGCAGGTCTGGCAGCATGTGTGGAGTGAGAAACAGAGCCAATGTTTTGTGATCAGTGACCTTTCGTCATAACTGAGCATAGTCAGGAAAGGATGGTAGATATGCTGATGATGGAGGTGGGGTGGGAGGGACTAAAGGAGTGAGCAGAGGGGTGGAGATGGAGCCCTGAGAGAGAGAGAGAGAAAGTAAAATGAGGTGGACAAGGACTAAACAAGAGAAGGGGTTGCTCCTGATTTCTCTGGCTGAATCCAGTGGTTGACTCAGACATGACCTACCTTTCTGCAGGTGAATCACACAGGCTTCTTGGTGTGGTCCTTTCTCTCAGTTTTTCCCTCTCCCATGGGAGCTCAATTTGCCATGTTTACTTTCTATGCATGTTTTGGGGGTGACTTACACAGGACTTTTTCTGGAACAGGGGTTTATGGATCAGTTCCGAATCACCAACCAGTGTAGCTCCCTGCCTGGATCCAGTCACTTTCTGTTCCTTGAGGTGTACCCTTATTGGGAAGGGAATGGAGTGCTTAAACTCCCCTCTGAGAATTATTTCACTGAGATTTTTACAACTTGCTTCTGACATAAATGTCCATATGCAGTTAGTCAAAAGCAAATTATTTTAAATGTTTCAAATTCCAGGTAAGTCAGGTCAGGCCATTTCCTGAGGTATGGAAGTTTTGATGGTATACCTTTGGCACCAATTGATACGCATTTAAGATCGCCTTTTCTACTGCCACGTAATCAGTGACACTTTCCCCAGGCAAGAGGGGAGTAAACTTCATGAGTTTTCCCAGAAAGCTAAGGCAAATGTTGGACTGGCCACTGTAATACTACTTAAAAGAAATATCTCCGTCTCCTCAAACCTAGAAATTAAACAAGCAAACCAGGATGTCTCCAGCCTGAAGTTTGGGTCAGGGGTCTAGAGTTCCTGCCCTTTAGCTCAAGCTGTTTTTCCTGAAATTCTCTTACTTCCCTCCTTGCTCTATTCTCCCTCTCCCACTTCTCTCTCTCTTTTCTCTCTTTTTTTTCCTGAAATTTTCAATCCTGCTACTTTACTTTTAATCTCTCTACTGCTACTGAATCCACTTCAACATGCTGAGTTTCCACCTGTAATCTCTCAGCAACATTTCGAGATTTCCAGCTTTTGGTAGAGCTTGGAACAGTCCAATGCAATTTGGAATTAAAAGTTTTGATAAGTTTTGGAGTTGTGATCCATCATCACAATTTCCTCCTATCCACTACCTGAGCAGCAATATCTGTTTCAAACCTGCCCAGGTTCAGCTACGACTTCCACTGGTTGTGTGAGCTACTTTCAGGGGAATTATTTCAGGGGAGTTCACAGCTCTAAGGAGAGTGAGGCCTTGTGCACTTTATGGATTGTTCATTGATGATTTTGCTTCTTTAATTTTCACTGGTCACGCTTGTTGTTGTAATTTCCCTGGTAGCCAATCACCATGCACCTGGCATGTGTCAACATGAAGATGTCGATGAGCGAGAGTCTGGTAGCTGCCACCATCAATGCCGCTTATGCCCTGGGAAAATCCCACTCTCATGGCTCCCTGGAGGTAGGAAAGCAAGGAGATCTCCTCATCATTAACGCACCAAGGTATGTTGTAAACAGAAACTTCCCTCATCCAAACCGCTGGCTGGTAACAACATACAGCAAACTCTGTTTTAACTGGCACCTTGTCAGCTGGCACTCTCGATTAACCAGCACATAAAGTCCATTTCTCTTCAGAAAGTAAAAAAAAATCACGCAACGCCAAGTTAAAATCCAACAGGTTTCAATTCCTGCAACCCATTCTAAAAGATGAAAAACTTAACGATGTTACGATGTTATGATGTTGTGGGGATAACTGAGACGTGGCTTCAAGTGGACAGGGCCTGGGAAATGAATATTCAAGGCCACACGTGCTATCGTAAGGACAGACTAATGGGCAGAGGGGGTGGGGTGGCCCTGTTGGTAAGGAATGATATTCAGTCTAGGGAGGACCTAGAATCAGGGGATATAGAGTCAGTGTGGATAGAACTGAGAAATTCTAAAGGTAGAAAGACCCTCATGGGAGTTATCTACAGGACCCCAAAAGTAGTCTGGATGTAGGGTGTAAGTTGAATAAGGAGCTGAAATTGGCCTGTCACAAAGATATTACTACAGTTGTTATGGGGGATTTCAACACGCAGGTAGACTGGGAGAATCAGAATGGCACTGGACCCCAAGAAAGAGAGTTTGTGGAGTGCCTCCGAGATGGATTCTTAGAACAGCTGGTGCTGGAGCCGACCAGGGAGAAGGCAATTCTGGATCTGGTGTTGTGCAACGAACCAGATTTGATCAGGGACCTCGAAGTGAAGGAGCCATTAGGAGGTAGTGACCATAATACAATAAGCTTTAATCAGCAATTTAAAAGGGAGAGGGTACAATCGGAAGTGACAATATTTCAGTTGAATAAAGGGAACTATGGAGCCATGAGGGAGGAGCTGGCCAAAGTTCAATAGTGCAATACCTTAGCAGGGATGGCAGTGGAGCAACAATGGCAGGTATTTCTGGGTACAATGCAGAAGGTGCAGGATCAGTTCATTCCAAAAAGGAAGAAAGTTCCTAGGAGGAGGCATGGGTGGCCGTGGCTGATGAGGGAAGTTAAGAAACATATAAAGTCAAAAGAGAAAAAGTATAACATAGCAAAGATAAGTGGGAAAACGGAGGGCTGGGAAGCTTTTAAAGAACAACAGAGGATTACTAAGAAGGAAATACGCAGAAGAAAAATGAGGTATGAAGGTAAACTGGCCAAAAATATAAAGGAGGATAGTAAAAGCTTTTTTAGGTATGTGAAAGAAAAAAAAAGGTTAAGACTAAAATTGGGCCCTTGAAGACAGAAACAGGGGAATATATTATGGGGAACAAAGAAATGGCAGAAGAGTTGAATTGGTACTTCAGATCTGTGTTCACTGGGGAAGACACAAGCAATCTCTCTGAGGTAACAGTGGCTGAAGGACCTGAACTTAAGGGAATTTATATTTGCCAGGAATTGGTGTTGGAGAGACTGTTAGGTCTGAAGGCTGATAAGTCCCCGGGGCCTGATGGTCTACATCCCAGGGTACTGAAGGACGTGGCTCGAGAAATCGTGGATGCGTTGGTGATTATTTTCCAGACTTTGATAGATTCAGGATAAGTTCCTGCGGATTAGAAGGTGGCTAATGTTGTACCACTTTTTAAGAAAGGAGGGAGAGAGAAAGCAGGGAATTATAGACCAGTTAGTCTGACCTCAGTGGTGGGAAAGATGCTGGAGTCAATTATAAAGGACGAAACTACGACACACCTGGATAGTAGTAACAGGATAGGTCAGAGTCAGCATGGAATTATGATGGGGAAATCATGCTTGACTAATCTTCTGGAATCTTTTGAGGATGTAACTCTGAAGATGGACAAGGGAGATCCAGTCCCACATAGGAGGTTAGTGAGCAAAATTAGGGCACATGATAGTGGGGGCAAAATACTGACTTGGATTGAAAATTGGTTGGCTGACAGGAAACAAAGAGTTGTGATAAACTGCTCCCTTTCGAAATGGCAGGCAGTGACCAGTGGGGTACCGCAGGGATCAGTGCTGGGACTGCAGCTTTTTACAATATACATTAATGATATAGATGATGGTATTAAAAGTAATATTAGCAAATTTGCTGATGACGCAAAGCTGGGTGGCAGGGTGAAATGTGAGGAGGATGTTAGGAGATTACAGGGTGACCTGGACAGGCTAGGTGAGTGGTCAGATGCATGGCAGATGCTGTTTAATGTGGATAAATGTGTGGTTATCCACTTTGGTGGCAAGAACAGGAAGGCAGGTTACTACTTAAATGGAGTCAAGTTAGGTAAAGGGGCAGTACAAAGAGATCTGGGTGTTCTTGTACACCAGTCAATGAAGGTAAGCATGCAGGTACAGCAGGCAGTAAAGAAAGCTAATAGCATGCTGGCCTTCATAACAAGAGGAATTAAGTATAGAAGCAAAGAGGTTCTTTTGCAGCTGTACAGGGCCCTGGTGAGACCACACCTGGAGTATTGTGTGCAGTTCCGGTCTCCAAATTTGAGGAAAGACATTCTGGCTATTGAGAGAGTGCAGCGTAGGTTCACGAGGTCAATTCCTGGAATGGCGGGACTATCTTACGTTGAAAGATTGGAGCGACTGGGCTTGTATACGCTTGAGTTTAGAAGGCTGAGCGGGGATCTGATTGAGATGTATAAGATTATTAAAGGATTGTACATTTTGGAGGCAGGAAGCATGTTTCTGCTGATGGGTGAGTCCAGAACCAGAGGACACAGTTTAAAAATAAGGGGTAGGCCATTTAGAACAGAGTTGAGGAGAAACTGCTTCACCCAGAGTGTGGTGGGTGTATGGAATGCTCTGCCCCAGAGGGCTGTGGAGGCCAAGTCTCTGGATACTTTCAAGAAAGAGTTGGATAGAGCTCTTAAGGATAGTGGAATCAAGGGTTATGGGGACAAGGCAGGAACAGGATACTGATTGAGGATGATCAGCCATGATCATAATGAATAGTGGTGCTGGCTCGAAGGGCAGAGTGGCCTACTCCTACACCTATTGTCTATTAACAGCAGTCTAGGTTTATTCAATATCTCACATCAGTTGTAAGACACTATGATCTTTTGCTATAGATTCTATGTCCAATGATCCTACTCCACTGGTTACCTGATGAAGGAACAGTGCTTGTTTGAAGCTTGTACTTCCAAATAAACCTGTTGTACTGTCACTTGGCACAGTGTGATTTTTAATCTGCCCCAGTCCAACATCGGCACTTCCACCTCATGGTTTCAAAAAGCAGTCAGTTGAAGGAGCGTGTGAGAAGGCTCTCTGTACTAATTTTTGTTTAAGGCAAAGTTACTTTATTATTGAAGTAATTTATGCTGTAAATTAAGTATAATAGTGATGGTCATATACCCATCCAGATGGTTTTTAAATGTTGCAATTGTTGCCTCCACCACTTCCTCTGGCAGGTCATTCCATACATGCATTATGTTTCCGTGACTTGGTGTGTAATTTTACATTGATTGGGTGGAGTCTTGCTTATCTGATTAACTCGCACACTGCTTTGTCCCATGGGTACCAATTAATAAAAGGTTTGCTGTAATTACAAATCAATGCAAAGAGTCACCTGACATTGAACTTTCTATTAAAGGGAAATCTAACATTTTCTACTGTTAGAGTTAACGCTCCACCAACATCATATTTCAGCAAGAACTGGCTTGTGTCCTGCTCTTCACTTCCCTTTTATTGAAATGGACTTTGAAACTCGAGCTTATTCTCCATGTAACAAATCTTTAATAGTTTTTAGAATTCAATTTGCTGAATGTTTGCTGCTGGAGTTAAGAGAAGTAGAGGACCCCCTCTGAAAGAAAAATTGCTTCATGTAAATGATCTGTGATAATGGTAGAATTATTATAGTCCAGAAGGAGGCCATTCAGCCCATAGTGCAACACTAGCACTTCAAATGAGCATCATTACCAAGTGCCAATCTCCTGCCTTCCCCCCTTTTCCCTGCACACTACAGCATCATGTAGTGTACAGCACAGAAACAGACCCTTCGGTCCAACTCGTCCATGCCGACCAGATATTCCAACCCAATCTAGTCCCATTTGCCGGCATCCGGCCCATATTCCTCCAAACCTTTCGTATTCATATACCCATCCAGATGCCTTTTAAATGTTGCAATTGTACCAGCCTCCACCACTTCCTCTGGCAGGTCATTCCATACCCATACCACACTCTGTGTGAAAACATTGCCCCTCAGGTCTCTTTTTTTAATATCTTTCCTCTCTCACCCTAAACCTATGCCCTATAGTTCTGGACTCCCCCACCCCAGGGAAAAGACTTTGTCTATTTATCCTCTCCATGCCCCACATGATTTTGTAAACCTCTATAAGGTCACTCCTCAGCCTCCGATGCTCCAGTGAAAACAGCCCCAGCCTATTCAACCGCTCCTTATAACTCAAATACTCCAACCCTGACAACATCCTTGTAAATCTTTTCTGAGCCCTTTCAAGTTTCACAACATCCTTCTGATAGGAAGGAGACCAGAATTGCACACAATATTCCAAAAGTGGCCGAACCAACATCCTGTACAGCCACAACATGACCTCCCAACTCCTCAATAAAGGAAAGCATACCAAATGTCTTCTTCACTATCCTATCTACCTGCTACTCTATTTTCTAGGAGCTATGAACCTGCACTCCAAGGTCTCTTTGTTCAGCAACACTCCCCTGGACCCTACTTAAGGGTATAAGTCCTGCTAAGATTTGCTTTCCCAAAATGCAACACCTCGCATTTATCTAAATTAAAATCCATCTGCCACTCCTCAATTCATTGGTCCATCTGATCAAGATCCCATTGTACTCTGAGGTAACCCTCTTTGCTGTCCACTACACCTCAAATTTTGGTGTCATCTGCAAACTTACTAACTACACCTCCTATGTTCACATCCAAATCATTTATATATATGATGAAAAGTAGTGCACCCAACACCGATCCCTGTAGCATTCCACTGGTCACAGGTCTCCCGTGTAAAAAACAACCCTCCGTCTTCTACCTTTGAGCCAGTTCTGTATCCAAATGGCTAGTTCTGCCTGTATTCCATGAGATCTAACCTTGCTAACCAATCTCCCATGGGGACCCTTGTCAATCACCTTACTGAAGTCCATATAGATCATGTCCACTGCTCCGCCCACATCAATCCTCTTTGTTACTCAAAAAACTCAATCAAGTGTATAAGGCATGATTTCCCATGCACAAAGCCATGTTGACTATCCCTAATCAGTCCTTGCCTTTGCAAACACATGTACATCCTCAGGATTCCCTCCAACAACTAGCCCAACACCAACGTCAGGCTCACCAGTCTACAATTCCCTGGCTTTTCCTTACCACCCTTCTTAAATAGTGGTACCACGTTGGCCAACCTCCAGTCTTCTGGCACCTCACCTGTGAGTATTGATGGTACAAATATCTCAGCAAGGGGCCCAGCAATCACTTCCCTAGCTTCCCACTGAGTTTTAGGGTACACCTGATCAGGTCCTGGGGATTCATCCACCGTTTTGTGTTTCAAGACATCTAGCACTTCCTCCTCTGTAATATTTCAAGATGTCACCATCTATTTCCCTACATTTAATATCGATCTCCACAGTAAACAATGATGCAAAATTCACATTTAGTATCTCCCCCATCTCTTGCGGCTCCACACAAAGACCGCCTTGCTGAGCTTTGAGGGGACCTATTCACTCCCTAGTTACCCTTCTGTCCTTCATTTATTTGTAAAAAGCCTCTGGATTTTAATTAATCCTATTTACCAAAGCTATATCATGTCCTCTTTTTGCCCTCCTGATTTCGTTCTTAAGTATACTCCTACTACCTTTATACTCTTCTAAGGATTCACTCGATCACTGCTGTCTGTACCTGACATATACTTCTTTCTTTTTCTTAACCAAACCCTCACTTTCTCCAGTCATCCAGCATTCCCTATACCTACCAGCCTTTCCTTTCACCCTGAAGGCATTTCTGAAGGCTTCACATTTTCCAGCTGTCCCTTTACCTATGAACATCTGCCCCCAATCAGCATTTGAAAGCTCTTGCCTAATACCTTCAAAATTAACCTTCCTCCAATTTAGAACTTCAACTTTTAGATCTGGTCTATCCTTTTCCATCACTATTTTAAAATGAATAGAATTATGGTCGCTGGCCCCAAGGTGCTCCCCCACTGACACCTCAGTCACCTGCCCTGCCTCATTTCCCAAGAGTAGGTCAAGTTTTGCACCTTCTCTAGTAGTTCCATTCATATACTGAATCAAAAAATTTTCTTGTACATGCTTAACAAATTCCTCTCCATCTAAACACTATGGCAATCCCAGTCTATGTTTGGAAAGTTAAAATCCCCTACCATAATCACCTATTATTCTTACAGATAACTGAAATCTTCTTACAAATTTGTTTCTCAATTTCCTGTTGACTATTAGGGGGTCTATAATACAATCCCAATAAGGTGATCATCCCTTTCTTATTTCTCAGTTCCACCCAAATAACTTCCCTGGATGTATTTCCGGGAATATCCTCCCTAAGTACAGCTGTAACACTATCCCTTGTCAAAAACATCATTCCCCCTCCTTTCTTGCCTCCCTTTCTATTCTTCCTGTAGCATTTGTATCCTGGAATATTAAGCTGCCAGTCCTGTCCTTCCCTAAGCCACATTTTTTTAATTGCTATGATATCCCAGGCCCATGTTCCTAACCATGCCCTGAGTTCATCTGCCCTCCGTGTTAGGCCTCTAGCATTGAAATAAATGCAGTTTAATTTATCAGTCCTACCTTGTTCTCTGCTTTGTCCCTGCCTGTTTGACTCGCTTCTTTTCTCAACTGTACCAGTCTCAGATTGATCCCTTTCCTCTCTATTTCCCTGGGTCTCACCCAGTTCTATCCCAGTAATTATCCAATGCCCTCTTGAATGCCTCACATTTCCCTAACACATTTCCAGGCAGTGCATTCTATATACTAAGTACTCACTGAGTTATTAATCTCACTTCACCTTGCTTCTTTTGCACATCATTTTAAATCCATGCTCTGTTGCTCTTGCTCTTGTTTCTTTGACAAGCAGGTACAGCTTCTCCCTACCGACTCTGCCCAGCCTGCTATCAAATCTCCACTCAACATTTTTCTCTCCAAAGAGAACAGTCCCAACATCTTCAATCTATCCTCAAAACCGATGTTTCTCATTCCTGGAACCATTATTCTATATTGCACTGAACTCTCTCCAATGCATTTACACCTTTCCTAGAATGTGATACCCATAACTGTACATAACACTTCATCTGAGGTCTAATAAGTGTCTTTTGATAGTTTAGTTATCATCCAAGCCTGGATATTGCCCAGATCTTGTTGCATTTGAACATGGATTGCTTCAGTACCTGAAGAGTTGTGAATGGTGCTGAACATTGTGCAATCATTGATGAACATCCCTACTCTTGACTATATGATGGATTGAAGGTCATTTATTGGAGTGTAATTATCATCATCCTGAATTTCTACTTTGCTATCAAAACTCTCGAATTCTCTCTCTAATCCTCTTTGCCTTTCCACAGTTGTTTCCTATTTAAGCCCACCCAAACCATTGGTGAGCTGCCTAGGTGGAACCTTGCATGATTTGATGTCAGATTCTGCTTTATAGTCACTCTCATGTACTGCCTTGTGGTGTTTCTTTAAGTTATGGGTGCTATATAAATCAAAGTTGCTGCTGTTGTTAATTTGGTTGTTTAAATTATTGGATAATCCAGATTTGAAAAGGAAAGCTGTAGATTCTGTGTTTTTAAGCATCTGTGTAATGGTTAGTGCACAGCTTGTCATATGGGAGACTGGGATTTAAGTCACTGATGGCAAGGCTGCAATTTTGACTGTGCTCAGTGGTTGGCACACCCAAGTCTGAGCCAGGAGATCATGGGTTCAAGTCCCACTTTCGCTGTCAGAGCCCAATATATAACGATGTCATGAATTACTGACTTCATTTACACTGGTATAAAGTGATGATCTCTCCCATTGTCTCAAACCACTTGAAAAAGTGCTGTTTATACAAATGCCCATACTGTAACCTGGTTTACAGACCAGTGAGCAGGTTAATTACTCATTATTCATGATCTCTTCTTGAGGGCAATGTGAAGAGAGGAGGGAGAGGGGGGTCAATGGGGGAAAACTCTCTGCTGATAGGAGTCATATTTGGTGCAAAGGAAGATGATTGTAGTTGTTGGAAGTCAGTCAAATCAACTCCAGAACAACTCTGTAGGAGTTCCTCAGGGTCGTACTCAAGGCCCAATCATGAAGGGCTTTATCAATGACCTTCCCTCCATCATAAGGTCCACAAGTGGGCATGTTCACTGATGACTGCACAATGTTCAGCACCATTCAGAACTCCCCAGATACTGGGGAGCAGTCCATGTTCAAATGCAATAAGATCTGGACAACATCCAGGCTTGGGCCAACAAGTAGCAAGTGACATTCACATCACATAAATACCAGGCAATGACCGTTTCCAAAAGAGATCATTTAACTTCCATCCCCTGACAATCAATGGAGATGCCATCACTGAATTTCCACATTGTCAACATCCTGGGGTTACTATTGACCAGAAGCTCATTCAACTCAAATTTCCAATGGTATTGTGGGTTTATGGATTAGATTAGATTAGATTCCCTACAGTATGGAAACAGGCCATTAGACCAAACAAGTCCACACTGACTCTCCAAAGAATAATCCACCCAGACCCATTCCCCTACCCTATATTCCCCTTGACTAATGAACGTAACACTATGGGCAATTTAGCATGGCCAATTCAGCTGACGTGCACATCTTTGGATAGTGGGAGGAAACCAGAACACCCAGAGGAAACCCATGCAGACATGGGGAGAATGTGCAAACTTCCCACGGACAGTTACCTGAGGTAGGAATCAAACCTGGGTCCCTTGCTGTGAGGCAGCAGTGCTAACCATGGAGCCATCATGCCACCCCAAACACTGATGGTCACTGCATAAGGATAACAGCTGTTCAAGAAGACAGCTCGCCACCACCTTCTCAATGGCAACTAGGGATGGGCAATAAATACTGGCCCAGCCAACAATACCCACATCCTGTGAATGAATTTTAAAAAATCTAGGCATAGTTGGATGACAGTGGATGTATGAAAGTAGTACAAGTGTGGCATATAATGACTGCAAATCTCCTGCAGGAATAGCTTACAAAATTCAGCAGCTACCAATGGTCCAGCAGAATGAACCAGTGATGGGTTCAAGTCTCAGTTTGGATTATCAAATAAATCAAGGCTGAAACTTCAGTGCAGTCCTCAGGGATTGCTTCAGATGAGACGTTAACCAAAGAGCTTTCCACCCTCTCCGGTGGATGTAAAAGACATCCTGGCATTATTCAGAAGGAATATTAAGTCTGTTGTCCTCACTCATATTTAACCCTCATTGGCACCAGAAAAATAAATTCTCTGCTCATTCTCATACTAGTGTTGCTTGGGTGTCATGTTTCCCATTTTATAGTAATAAATTATGTTCAAAGCATTTCCTTTACTTTCAGATGCACAGGGTGCTATATAACTGCAAGTCTTTCTTTATAAGGAGTTGAAAAATCTACAACATACCAATGAATTTAGCTTGCTGTTTTTGCCCCTTTTGGGCAGATCAATGCCTTAATTACGTTTAATCTGCTAATTGTATACATCAACTAGGAGAAAGTGAGTACTGCAGATGCTGGAGATCAGAGCTGAAAATGTGTTGCTGGAAAAGCGCAGCAGGTCAGGCAGCATCCAAGGAGGGGATCCTCCTTAGGAATCCTCATTCCTGAAGAAGGGCTCATGCCCGAAACGTCGATTCTCCTGCTCCTTGGATGCTGCCTGACTTGCTGCGCTTTTCCAGCATCACATTTTCAGCTCTGATTGTATACATCATCCTTTTTTGATCTGGGTGCTGCTCTCTTTTTTTACACTTTGCTCCAACTTCTGCAAATGCAGTTGATGTTTCCAAGTTGAAGCCGGAATTAAGATTATTTTAGAAAGCTGCAGTGTGATACATACATTGCCAGAGTAAATCCCTGTCTTTTGTTTTAAAGGTGGGAGCACTTGATTTATCAGTTTGGAGGTCATCAGGATCTAATCAAGTATGTCATTACCAAAGGAAAGATCGCATATGAAAATAAAAGCTGCCTGGATTATTAACAGTTCTGAGTCCAAATCCTCAGCTAAATGATGGTGAACTATTCTGCAGGAACTTCATCCAGAGTACGAGTAACTAAAATAGATAGATCAGCAACTGATAGAACCCTTCCTGATCTTCTATTATTTCATTTGTTATTTTTTATTCATTTTTGGTTTGGAGTCGTGAACTGAGAGCTGAGAACTAAAAGTAATAGAACATAGAACATAGGAAAGTACAGCACAGAACAGGCCCCTAGACCCACGATGTTGTGCCAAGGATATTCCTAATCTAAAATAAAATAACCTAACCTATGCACCCCTCAATTCACTAATATCCAAGTGCATGTCTAGCAGTCGCTTAAACGTCTCTAATGACTCTGCTTCCACCACAACTTCTGGCAACACATTCCATACATTCACAACTCTCTGCGTAAAGAATCTACCTCTGACACTTCTTCTATACCTTCCCCCTGATATCTTAAAACTATGACCCCTCATGCCAGTCAACCCTGCCCTGGGAAAAAGTCTCTGGCTCTATCTATGCCTCTCATTACCTTGTACATCTCGATCAGGTCACCTCTCTTCCTGCTCTGCAGAGAGAAAAGTCCAAGCTTAGTTAACCTCTCTTCATAAGACAAGCCCTCCAGTCCGGGCAGCATCTGGTAAACCTTCTTTGCACCCTGTCCAATGCCTCCATATCTTTCCTATAATATGGCGACCAGAACTGGACACAATATTCCAAGTGTGGTCTCACCAGGGTCTTGTAGAGCTGCAGCAAAACCTCGTGGCTTTAAACTCGATCACCCTGTTCATGAAAGCCAAAATACCATATGCTTTCTTAACAACCCTATCCACTTGGGTGGCAACATTGCAAGATCTATGCACTTGAACACTAAGATCCCTCTGTTCCTCCACACTGCCAAGAATCCTGTCTTTAATTCTATATTCAGCATTCGAGTTCGACCTTCCAAATTGCATCATTTCACATTTATCCAGGTTGAACTCCATCTGCCCCATTTCTCAGCCCAACTCTGCATCCTGTCTATGTCATGCTGCAGCCTGCAATAACCCTTGATACTATCAACGGCACCTCCAACCTTTGTGTCAATAGCAAGTTTACTAATCCACCCCTCAACCTCCTCATCCAAGTCATTGTAAAAACTACAAAGAACAGAGGCCCGAGAACAGAGCCCTGCCGGACACCACTCACCACTGACCTCCAGGCAGAATACTTTCTATCTGCAACCATTCTCTGCCTTTTGTCAGCCAACCAATTCTGAATCCATACAGCCAAATCTCCCTGTATCCCATACCTCCCGACTTTATAAATGAGCCTTTGCATGGGGAACCTTATCAAATGCCTTGCTAAAGTCCATATACACTATATCCACTGCTCGATCTTCGTCAACATATCTCATCACCTTCTCAAAGAACTCAATAAGATTTGTGAGACATGACCTGCCCCTCACAAAGCCATGCTGACTGCCTTTAATCATTCTATGCTTTTCCAAATAGTCAGAAATCCTATCCCTCATAATCTTCGGAGTGCGTTGCAGCTTGTTTAAAAATAAAGGGGGAACAAACTGATGTTTGCTTATGAGGCCAGGCCTGAATGTTAATTGCAGGTTGATTTTTGTTCAAAAAAGATAGCAGATGTTTCGGTTTTGGGATACATTGTGGTCAAACAGATAGCAGATATTAAATGTTAACTGGGGCCTCTCTGTGGGTTGACCAGTCTAAGAAAGACAAACCTAAGTTTGAACTGGTTTTGGAACTGTGTTTAAGATATAAAAATTGAGACTGTGAAAGCTACAGGATGGAGGTTTGATTGCTCCCTGGTTATCCTCCCTTTATCATGTTATTGAAAGTTCAATGAATAGAATCTCAATTCAAAGTATTATATGGATATTCCTCAGACTTTACTGAATGCTATTTGCATGCATTAGTATCTTCAGAAGCCAGGAAAGATACAGCCCATGTGCCTGTGAGATTACAAATCATGGAATCTGCTTTAAGTGAACTTTGTTATGACATTTTTTTTCTCATTTTTTTTCTTTTGATTTCTCCCTTAACTATGTCTCTTTGTTTGTCTGACCTTGCACAAGAATGGGGACTAGAATCAAAGAAGATTAGGTTTAAATCATAGACATTAATTACATTATCTTGTCTAATTTTGATGTGCTAAAGCTATTGTATTAATAAATTGTTAAGTATTTTATTTATGCTAGAAATCTGGTGTCTAGTATTAGTTAATCACAAAGTCTGGTACCTGTTACTTAAAAAAAAGATTAGTAGCCATTGGGGTTAATTTTAAGAGTCATTAAGTAATTTAATTTGACTGTGTTGTAATTCCAGGGAATGGGAGGCTGATTTGATTTGGCTGTCCATCTTCATATCGTAACACAACCTTGTTTCGGGTTTCAGATTGCTTTGTAGAAAACCCTGAAGCAAGATGACAATTAATTTGTGTTGTCAGTGCTCAATAGTATCACAGGAACTATGCTAATGATACCTTATGAATTCAAAATATTATATCATTTTACTAATTAGCTCTAAATTCAAAGTGACAGAGAATTGCACCTCAATAAACTACTTGTTGAAGATGAACAAAAACTTCTTCCTTTTTTTTCTTGTACAGATCTATTGGTTGCCTGCATTTTGATATTCACAGAATTAGAGAACTGTTCGGGTGCAATAGGAGGCCTTCTGTTCACTATGTCTGCACCAGCTCTCTGGGCATTTTGTCTTCATGCTAAACACTTGCCTTTTCTATTTAATAAACATCTGATACCCTCTTGAAGATTCAATTGAACCTGCTTCCACCACATTTCCAGGCAGTGCATTCTAGCTACTTGTAGAAGGAAAGTGTTATCTGACCTGACATTTACTCCACTTTAAAGCTGTGCCCTGTCCTTTACAAACAGGGACAGTATCTCCCTGTTTACTCAGTCCAGAATGCTTCTGATTTTGAAAGCCTCTATCAGATCTCCTCTTCGCCTTTCTCTTTTCTGTGACTGAAATATGCTGATTCTACAGCTAATCACAACCAACATTGACCCCAGCTAAACCACTGGCTGACTGCACTTTGTGGTTTGGCAGCACATCCTGGTGACTGAGTTTTTTCAGTTACAATAGGACATATTTCTGCAGCTTTCACCACCTGAAATCCCAACCTGTAAATTGACCCTACCTGCAGACCAACCATGGCCTTCCCACTATCTCTGATCTTTGAATCACGAATGAAGTCATTAAAGGATGTGAGAAAAAGGGACGATTATTTTTCATGTCCCTCAAGTTGACTGAAATCATGTCCAAGAAATGAATCTCACTCCTGGAGATGGCTTGGACGACTGGCAACCCAAAAGATACCTTAGAGGCCAGACCCAGCCAGAGAAACAGCACCAACTTTGTTGATTTCCAATTTGTCTTTGTCAATTTTTATTTTCCTAATTTCACAAAGGCTGCTTGTTTTGAAACCTTAACACAGAACATCCAATCCTATTAAGCTTAGGATTTGGAAATTAATGGGATACTTGACAATCTTTCATTCCACAGGATAACTCTATCAGCTGATGAATTATTACTTTTTCAAAACATCATTAATGGTAAGTGTACATCACTGGCTGGGCCAGTATTTATTGTCATAGTCTTATAGTCATATAGCATGGAAACAGACCCTTTATCCATGCTGACCAACTTTTCCAAAGTAAACTAGCACCATTTGCCTTTGTTTGGCCCATATCCATCCAAACCTAAATAAAAACTGAAAGAACTGTTGATGCTGGAAATCAGAACCAAAACAGAAATTGCTGGAAAAGCTCAGCAGGTATGCCAACATCTATGGAGAGAAATCAGAGTTAACATTTTGGATCCACACCCTTCATCACTCCAAACTTTTCCTATTCATGTAACTGTCCAAATGTCTTTTAAATGTTGTGTGTACCTTTATCTAACTTCCTCTGGCAGTTCATTCTATATATCAACCCTCTGTGAAAAAATTGCCCTCAGTTCCCTTTTAAATCCTTCTCCTCTCACCTTAAAAATATTTTCCCCTTCTTTTGAACTCCCTCACCCTCGGGAAAAGACCTTTGCTTTTCACCTTATCTATATCTCTCATGATTTTATAAACCACTATACAGTCACCCCTGAATCTCTGTTGCTCCAGGGAAAAACATCCCAGCCTTTCCTTACAAATCAAACCCTCCAATCCGACATCCTGGTAAATCTTTTCTGAACACTCTCCAATTTAACAATATCCTTCCTATAGCAGGGTGATCAGAATTGTACATAGTACTCCAAAAGTGACCTCACCAACATTCTGGACAACCGCAACATGATCGCCCAATTCCCACACTCAATGGTCTGAGCAATGAAGGCAAGTGTGCTAAACACATACTCATCCCTAATTGTCCTGGAGAAAGTGGTAGTCAGCTGCTTTCTTGAACAATGGCAAGCCTTGGGATGTAGAAACACCCAAAGTACAGTCTGGAGGTGAAGTGAGAGGAGAATGACAGCACTTGACATCAAATTTGACCAAGTGCGGCATCAATGAGCCCTAGCAAAACTATCGAATGGTAAACTCTCCACTGGTTGGAGTTATACCTGGCACATAAGAAGGTGATTTAGTTGTTGGAAGTCAGTCATCTCAGCTCCAGGACATCTCTGCAGGAGATCCTCAGGTAGTGTCCAAGGACCAACTATCGTCAACTGCTTCATCATGACCTTCCCTCCACCTCAGGTCAGAAGTGGGGATATTCACTGATTATTGGACAATGTTCAGCATCATTTATGACTCCTCAGAGATTGAAGCAATCCATGTTCAAATGCAACAAGATCTGGACAATATCCAAGCTTGGGCCGACAAGTGGCAAGTAGCATTCCTACCACACAAATGCTTAGCTTTGACCATCTACAATAAGGGAAAATCTAACCAACTCCTATTGACATTCAATGGTGTTACCAGCACTGAATTTCCCACTATCAACATCCTGGGGGTTACCATTGACCAGAAACTCAACTGGATTCACTACATAAACACAGTGGCTACATGTGCAGGTCAGAGGCTAGGAATACTGCAACGAGTAACTCACCTGTTGACTCCCCAAAGCCTGTTCAGCATCTACAAGGCACAAGTCAGGAGTGTGATGAAATGCACACTTGCCTGGATGGGTGCAGCTCAAACAACACCAAGGAAAGTTGGCACCTTCCAGGACAAAGCAACCTGCTTGACAGGCATCACTCCCTCCACAATATGCAGTAGTACCAGTGTGTACTATCTACAAGTTGCAAAGCAGTAATTCACCAGAGATCCTGAAACAGCACCTTTGAAACTCACAAACACTTCCATCTAAAAGGACAAGGGAAGCAGATACAAGGGAACACCAGCACATGTAAGTTCTACTCCAAGCCAATCACCATTTTGACTTGGAAATATTTGCCGTTCCTTCACTGTCATTAGGTCAACATCCTGGAATTCTCTAACAGCATTATGGGTAAACCTGATGGACTGCAGCGATTCAAGAAGGCAGCTCACCATCACCTTCTTAAGAGCGACTAGGGGCAGATAATAAACACTGGACCAGCCAGCGACATTCATGTCCCACAAGTGAATAAATAAAACATTTCTCAGCTCCCTTAGCAACATACTCTTGGGAAGGTCCATCAATTGACATAAAAGGTGCATTTTTGCAAGTTGAAGGGAAACTTAACAACTGTGTTTATTGGTTGAATAATTCCGTGAGTCTCTGGTCTTTTATCAGTTCTGTTTTTACAAGTTAAGCTGAATTCAGCTTAAATCAACATTCTACTGATACTATAGCAAAACATTGGCAGGCATGCTTGTGAGTGAATCAGGGACAAACTTTATCAGATGGAATGAGAAATTAACTTCGAAGTTACTTCTCAGGAAAACCTACAGCAAGCTGCACTCTTTTCAGGACAAGGTAGACCATGCATAACATGGACAACTCTCTTCACAACACACACCAAGAAGCCATTTTCCTGGGGATCCTGAGAACCAGCTAGTTCAGAGAAATAAAATGACAATGTGATAAAGGAACACTAGTTTTATTATTTTCCTGAACACAATTTTTTGATTGAACAGATTGGCCAAGATGACCGATACCTGATCTGGGTTTTTCAAGAATTTGGATCAACAGTCTGCTTTGGAAAGTGTAAATCGCATTCTGGTAAATCAGGCAGGTCCTTACAGAAAGGTCCTTACTTTAAGGGAAGAGGAAAAAGATTTCAAAGGGACCTGAGTGCAACATTTTCACACATGGGTGGTTTGTATGTGGAATAAACTGCCAGAGGAAATGATGAACGCAGGTACAATTACAATATTTAAAAGACATTTGACAGGTATATGAATAGAAAAGGTTTGTATGGACATGGGCCAAACACAGACAAATAGAACTAGTTTATTTGGGAAACTTGGTCAGCAATGGATGAGTTGGACCAAAGGGTCTGTTTCTGTGCTGTGTGACTCTATGACTCTAAAGAAGCAGACCTATTAAGAATTTTGATTTGTCTGTTAAACTGTGTGTGTGTTGAGACTAGACCCAATGACTTTAGTGGAGTGGAATGCTATATGAAACATCCCTCTGAGGAAGTCTTGAGAGCAAATAAAACAATGACGAAATTAAAAGCAGAAAGTTGTACAGTTCAGTTTTCAGCCTAAGATGACAGAATGTATAAATTAGTCCTCTTTAGCAATACATCACATTGCCAATCTTCCAAGTGCCTATTAACATAGGGCAGGGCTCTTCATATTCTTAGTGGGAAAGAGTAATAAAAGTTGGCCCAGGAAGTGAAGAAAATAAAAAGAGGTAGTTACAAGTACCTTACCTGCTGAAATATAGCCTATGGATATAGGTTATAAGATATGTAGGATATAGAAGCTATGGATGTAGGGTTGCATTTATCCAATATTCGAAATGGAATCCTACAGAAGGGAAATCTGAGAAATGTTTGCCATATAGTGTGATGTGAGTAACTGTTCTGTTTGAGACAATGGAAGTTTGACAAAAGATGCTACTGAGCAAAATTTGAGGATTAGTTGTCGGCATAAAGGAAGAATAGAGATTTCCAAAATAAAGAAGGTTGTCACGAGTCACCAGTTGTCAGATTGTTTCACAATAAAAGGTGCTGAAAATGTGTTGCTGGAAAAGCGCAGCAGGTCAGGCAGCATCCAGGGAACAGGAGAATCGACGTTTCGGGCATCCTGTTCCCTGGATGCTGCCTGACCTGCTGCACTTTTCCAGCAACACATTTTCAGCTCTGATCTCCAGCATCTGCAGACCTCACTGTCTCCTCACAATAAAAGGTGCCAAGAAATAATTGGAAGCCACAAAGAGGGACACCTGGTGGTCACAGGAGCTATAAGAACAGAAAAAAATCATTTGTTGTGATTCTACATTTTTTTTGCTGACAATATTGGGAATAAACAAGTTTGATTGTATCATATGAAATATTTTCATTAGTTTTGATCAATTTGATACACCCAGACTCCATTATAGCTTTGGTCCAATCCTGGACCAGCCATACAGCCACAAATAGCTTGATAGAAAGGTTTGCTCAGACAATGAATCCACCCCCCACCCTTCCCTTCCGCATTTCCCATGGCCAATCCACTTAACTTGCACATCTTTGAACTGTAGGAGAAAACTGCAGCACTTGGAGGAAACCCATGCAGACATGGGGAGAATGTGCAAACTCCACACAGACAGTTGCCTGAGGGTAGAGTTGAACTGGGTCCCTGGCACAGTGTGGCACCACTGTTAACCACTGAGCCACTGTACTGCCCATATGGCAATTGATTTGCTGAAACCACCCAAGACAAAAGTTGTTGACAGGAAACAACAGAATCAGGTTTTGAGAGAACAATGTCCAATGCCCCAATTCCTAAAAGGTCAAAAAGTAGGTAGGGTAAATAGCCAAGGTCTCTTTTATAGCGTGTGGGAGCGCTAAACTAGAGGGCATAGGTTTAAGGTGAGGGGGGAAACATTGAAAAAGGACCTGAGGGGTAATCTTATCATTCAGAGGGTACTACATGTATGGAATGAGCTGCCAGAGGAAATAGTGGAGATGGTACAACTACAACATTTAAAAGGCATCTGGATGGGTATGTGAATAGGAAAGGTTTAGAGAGAAATGGGCCAAACATTGGAACATGAAACTAGGTCAGATTGTGATGTCTGGTTCATATGGACAAGTTGGACCAAAGGGTCTGCTTCCGTGCTGTATGACTCTGACTCTATAAAGGTGAAGAAGGGCTTATGCCCGAAACGTCGATTCTCCTGTTCCTTGGATGCTGCCTGACCTGCTGCGCGTTTCCAGCAACACATTTTCAGCTCTGATCTCCAGCATCTGCAGTCCTCACTTTCTCCTCTATAAAGGTGAACACCAGTTTACAAACTTCAGTCAGAGACTTTTGTACATTCAATTAACTTTTTGTTGAAATTTCCAATAGATTCTGTTTCCATCAGCTTTTCAGACTGTGCCCTCCAGACGATAACAATTTATAACATCAAAAGGAAAATCAGGTGTTTGCATTCATGTTCTTTGGTTACTGTCTCTTCTGGCAATAAAGGACGTTCCCCCAACTTACCCCATCAAAATCCATCAGGATTTGGAACATTTCTATCAAACCTCTCCTGCTCTTCTTGAGAGAAGAAGATTCCCAGTTTCTCTAGACTCTGCACATAACAGACATCTCTCACAAAAACAAAATGCTGGAGAAATTTGTCAGATTTGGCAGCATGTGTGGCAGGAAACACAGTTAGTTTTTAGTCTGGTTTGACTCTTCTTCAGAACCCTTTAGAAGTCTCTCATTCCTGAAAAGAAAGCATTAATGCAGGTTACCAAGGATATGTCAAGGGATAAGTCAGCACCAAAGAACAACTCTACGTATGGTACCTGTGGAGGATCGCTACATTGTGTACTCCCAGAAAAACTCTCAGGCTGCATTACCCCCATTTCTCACAAACAGAAAGATGCCAATTATCAAAACCACTGATGTCAGTCAGGTAAAGAAACATTCTAATAAAGAAAGAAATGAGCACTGCAAACAAAACTGAGGAAGTTGAACAAAACTGAACACAGAGGCAGAGCAGGGTAATAGTTAAAATCTTTAATTGCTTTGTATTGTATTTTCTTAAAAGGCAGGGAGTCGACAGCACAGGTGCCATTTCTCCATCAATATACCAGTGATGCACAAAGTTGCGTCTTTAAAAGTGTGTCAGGCAAAGAGCACTGACCTTTCTGCATCTATCGACATCGTTGGTACTCTGGAAAACTCAGGCAGACTGCTGTTGCTAACCTTTGTTACTTAGGTATCACATCACATAAGGGAACACAGTCTTGACAATTTAACTACACAAAATTAAAATGTGTTTGGAGCTTGTAAACATTATTTTTAAAAATTGATCTGCACAGTTGTGTATGAATATTACAGAAAGGTTAACACAGAGCTCTCAAATAAGAGCACAGTGATGGAGAAACTCAGTTTCTCTTTGCACAGATGCATTTTCTGCACTGTTGCATTTCCCCATCACTTTCTATTTTTATTTCAGTTTCCAACATCCGTGGTATTTTTATTACATACGTTGTGCTCATATGATAGTTCATGTCAGGTGATTGTCTGAAGCAGACTGCGATTATACTATTCAATCCGTGCTCTCTTGCAGGGAGACATTGGAGGCTCCAGGGTAAAAGCAGTTGGTGAAATGGGCCTGGCCTCCGGTAGATTGGCTGATCTGTATTTTTCAATATAAGGGTGTGCCACCTCCCACACCTAAGGGGGGGAAGAAATGTCAATCAGTAACAGAAATAAATCCAATCGCTGCTCAGCAAAGTGTAATGACACAAAACCAAAAATCGTGGGTCTGGCAGTGCCTGTGAAGAGAAGGCAGAGTTAACGTTTCGGGTCCTTTCTTCAGAACATGATAGTAGCTAGGAAATGGTTGGTACAGTATATGTGCTAGAGATGGAGTGGGGATAGGGGAAGGAGTAAACAACAGGTGAAGATGGAGCCCAGAGAGCGAGAACAGCAATCAGGCAGAGAAAGGAATGGATAACAGTGCCTGAGAGCCGGGTTCAATTCCCGCCTCAGGCGACTGACTGTGTGGAGTTTGCACGTTCTCCCCGTGTCTGCGTGGGTTTCCTCCGGGTGCTCCGGTTTCCTCCCACAGTCCAAAGATGTGCAGGGTCAGGTGAATTGGCCATGCTAAATTGCCCGTAGTGTTAGGTAAGGAGTAAATGTAGGGGTATGGGTGGGTTTCGCTTCAGCGGGTCGGTGTGGACTTGTTGGGCCGAAGGGCCTGTTTCCACACTGTAATGTAATCTAATCTAATCTAAATAGTGAGCTGGGGAGAAATGAAAGCTGGTAATATCCCTACAATTACCCCTTATCTAACACTACGGACAATTTAGCATGGCCAATTCACCTAACCTGCACATCTTTGGACTGTGGGAGGAAACCGGAGCACCCGGAGGTAATGAGAACTAATAGAAGCTGAAAAAGGGTTGGCTGTGCTGAAAGCAGTCCATGTGATGGCAAGCAAAAACAAATTGCTGGAAAAACTCAGTGGGGCTGCTAGCATCTGTGGAGAGAAAGCAGAGTTAACATTTCTGGTTGAGCGATGACAAGGTTTAATGTGTAGGGCATTAGGGTACGGACATGGCAGAAGGTGTTCAGGTTCTAAAAATATTGAATTCAATATTGAGCCCTGAAGGATGCAGAAGCAGAAAATGAGGTGCCAATCTTTCAACTTGCACTAAGCTTTGATGGAGCACTGCAGCAAGCCCAAGGCAGAGATGTTGGACAGGGAACATTGTGGTGCATTGAAGTAACAGGCAACTGGAAGTTCAGGGTCATTTTTGCGAACAGAACGTGGGTATTCTGCATAAGCACAGTGGTTCAGTTAGGCAGCATGGTGGCTCAGCGCATCAGGGACCCTGGTTTAATCCCACCCTTGGATGACTGTGTGTGGAATTTGCATATTTGCCCCGTGTCTGCATGGGTTTCCTCCGGTGCTCTGGTTTCTTCCTGCAGTCCAAAGATGTGCAGGTTAGGGTGGATTGGGAAATGCAGGGATAGGAGTTGGGTCAGGGTGGGATGCTCTTCGGAGGCTCAGTGTGGATTTGTTGGGCTGAATGGCTTGTTTCCACACTGTGGGGATTCTATGATTCTAATGAAGTGCGATGATGGTTGGACTTTTCTTTTGGGTGAAAATTGGCTCCAAAGACACAGGAACTGCAGCAAGTCAGTCAAGCCCTCATATTGGCTCCACTGATCATCAAATGATAAATGTTTGAGGAATTATGCTGACATCCAACTTACTATGTGGCGTACTTGAGTGCAACAGGGACATGTATGTTATTACAAAGGGGCCTGTTCTTTACAGACAAAAACAACATGTTCACACACTGTGCCTATTTCAACTCAACAATACAGGCAGCAGCCACTGGTTGGTTCATTTCTCAAGGTATTACGCTGACCAATCAGAATCAACCAATCTGCTTTAAAATTGAAACAAAGCCTGAATGTTAACTAATGGGTGTATTTTGTCTATTGGAGTCTACTATCCAACAAATCGGAATTCTCTTCTCCAGGTAATATAAATGAACAATTTCCTCTTGAATTAGTATTCTTGCAAAATATCCTGATGAATGCGAGACCAAAAGCTATGACAAAATATATCCTTGTTCAACAATAGATCACGGTTATTCTGCAACTCAACTCCAAAAATTCATCCTGTTTAACATTAGCTGATTACTTGAGAGACCAAAAGTCTGCATCTTCAGTCTTAAATCATATTCAATAATGGAACATCCATATTCCTCTGGGGTGGAGAATTCCAAAAAAAACACAGTAAATTATTATACCTGATTTGGAAAGTGGATAAATCGCTGGAGACAGAGACTGGGGATAGTGGCAGGTACTTGAATCAGCAGAATGCTATCTACCACCAGCACTTAAATGTTACAGTCCAATGTTTCAGGTTACACACAAAGAGTGGTAGGAGTTTAGAATTCCTTTTGTAAATGGCAAAAGATGAAAGATTAATTGTTTTCTTTGTACTCCCTCAGAATGTAGGTGTCATTCATAAGACCTGCATTTGTTACATGTCTCTAATTTCCCTTGAACTGAGTAGTTTGCTGGGCCATTTCAGACACCCACGTTGCCCGACCAAGTAAGGATGGTAGTTTCCTTCCCTGAAGGACATTAGATAGGTCTTTATGATCAGTCACTGTTACTGAGAGTAGCTGTCAATTGCAGATTTGTTATCAGAATTTAGGTATCACCAGCTATTGTGATTAGATTATTAGTCACATTGCCAATATGCCACCACCTCCACTAGATTTTTCATTTTAAAATTGCTTGGTTTAGAAGTGAATTTTACTCCATATTAAGTGAATTTGGGCTAAGGTGGATCTGCTGATTTGAATGAACAGGGAAATGGCTTGAGGAAGTGAGTGACCATCTCCCACGCTGAATATAGTGGAGAAGCAACAGCCTGCAGTAGTGATGATCTTAGTACTGCACTACACTCTTTCAAAAACCTTCACTCAAACCTCCAAAAAGACCTGAACATACAGCAACCTCCTGAGCATATTGGCTTAGCGCCATGGAAATGGCAACGTTTGTTCAAAAAACATAGTTGGATATTTAATTTTATTAAATTACTCAACTGAAAATGCCTTTAAAATGAAGATGTTTCCTAACCAATGTCTGATAAACAATCAAAACAAAACGAAAGGCTGGAATATTATTTTGAATATTATTTTCCCAGCTCGGTTGTCAATGATTAAATGGTCTTATCTAACATAAACACCAACTTGCCTTTTGTTCCACCAATAAACGATGGACAACATCAATGTCTGGTGCCATGAAACGGTCTTTAATCCAAGGCCTAGAAAAGGAAAGCAGTTTGAATAAAAGAAAATGAACCATCCAAATAGGAATCCTTCCAGGCAGTTAACACGTGATTGACAGGAGGGTGCTGGTTTAACCGTACCTCACCAGTGTGCGGACCAAATCGTACACCTTCTCCAGGGGAGTTGTTGTCTTTAAGGGCCGTAAAAACTCAATACCCTGACACGCTGCCAGAAGCTCTATGGCAAGCACTGAGTGAAGCAAAAACACTTGATTTAAATCATGACAAATGACTAACTTTAGACACAGCTAAACATTGGAATCAAAAGTTTTAATGGACATTGGGACTAGAAACAGTGAGGTAAAGAGGTTCCACGATCATGACAAAGGGCTTATGCCCAAAACATCCTGCTCCTTGATGTTGCTTAACCTGCTGTGTTTTTCCAGCACCACACTCTCGACTCTGATCACTAGCATTTTCAATCCTCACTTTCTCCCAGTTCCACCAACATCCCCAACCCAATGTAAATGATCCATCTCCAAGTAAATGATACCTGATAGGAGTGGCACAGTGGTTAGCACTGCTGCCTCACAGTGCCAAGGACCAGGGTTTGATTCCACCATCAGGTGGAATCTGTGTGGAGTTTGCATGTTCTCCATGTGTCGGTGTGGGTTTCCTTTGGATGCTCTGGGTTCCTTCCAGTCCAGAGATGTGCAGGTTAACTGGATTAGCCATGGGAAATGTGCGGCAACAGATATGGTGGGTTGCTCTTTAGAGGATTTGTATAGACTTGATGGGCTGAATGGCCTCTTTCTGCATTGAAGCTATTCTATTTCACCCTCCCCTTGAGGTCTCTATCCCCACAGATATGAGTCTTCAGCCAATTCAATTCACTCCATGTGATAACTGCAAAGGTTATGGACCCTGACGACGTTCCAGGAATAGTACTAAAAATACTTGTGCTCCAGAACTTGCCACTCCTCTAGCCAACTTGTTTCAGTACAGCTACAACAGTGACATACATCTGACAATAAAGAAAATTGCCCAAATATGTCCTGTATACAAAAAGCCTGACAAATCTAACCAAGCTAATTACTGTTCCATCAGTCTACTTTTGATCATCAATAAATCAATGGAACATATCATCAAGCAGCCGCTGGTCAGCAATAGCCTTCTCAGTGACGCCCAGTTTGGGTTCTACTAGCGCCACTCAGCTCCTGACCTCAAGACTGATCACTTGGAAATATTCAAATATCCTTTACCATCTTCAAACACTTTGGTGAGGGTATAGCACATGCCAGATCAAAGAAAGCACTATCCCATCAGACACACCCAGTGCATGTACAGCACAGGCTAGAATCAGCAAAGGCCCAGCTCCACCACCCCAACCAACGGGACTGTTTACAGCACAGGAACAATCCAAAGCAAGGCTTCCTCCAAGATCTTATTGTCAAACAGGCTTCGGGCAAGGAACAGCATTGAGAAATTACACAGGTCAATTAACAGCTCCTCTACACTGTCTCCAAACACTCCCAGGACAGGGGCAGTGTGGGATTGGATACAGAGTAAAGCTCCCCCTATACCATCCTACCAAACATAACCAGGACAGGGACAGCAAGGGTTTGGTATACAGAGTAAAGGTTCCTAAACAGTGCCCCCATCAAACACTCCCAAGACAGGGACAGCATCAAAGGAGAAGGAGAAGGGCTTCTGCCCGAAACATCGATTCTCCTTCTCCTTTGATGCAGCCTGACCTGCTGCGCATTTCCAGCAACACATTTTTAAGCTCTGATCCCCAGCATCTGCAGTCCTCACTTTCTCCAAGACAAGGACAGCACTGGGTTACGTATAGAGTAAAGCTCCATCCACACTGTCCCCCATCAAAGACTCCCAGAACAGAGACAGCACAGGCCTAGATACCCAGTATTGATCTGAGTTTTATCAAACTTAAATGTTTTATTGTGATTCCCTATCGAGAAGAACAAGATCATGTTGATCCTGATGGTAGAAGTTGAATATTGTTTGGTCAGGCAGGAACCTTTGGCAGATGCTGTCCTGTTCAGAGCCCTCCAGTGTGCCACATGCATGACCAACTGTACCCCTGGGCGATTCAGCTAAGCAAAATGCACCCTATTTGACCTGAGACTGAGCATTGTTTCATCTGTTCTAACTCCTGCTGTATCCCTGCTCTGTGCAAACATCATATCACGCTCCTGTAACCACTGTGCTCCCATTTTACAATGTCTAGTGGTCATTTACTTACTACCAATCTCCTGCCTTTTCCCTATTTCCCTGCAGACCACAGAAACAGAGGGATCTTAGGGCAATTATTCACAGATCCCTGAAGTCAACTGAGTATGTGAATAGGATTGTTAAAAAGGCATATGGGACATTGCCTTGGTCAGTCGTGGCAGAGAGTATAAGAACAAGGAGGTAGTGTTCCATAGAATCCCTAATGCAGAAGCAGGCCTTTCAGCACATTGATTCTGCACCAACCCTCCAAAGAACATCCTACCTAGAGCCATCCACCCCTGCTCGTCCCATGGCCAATCCACCAAGCCTGCAAATCCTTAGACACTATGGGCAATTTAGCTTAACTAATCCACTCAATCTGCACATCTTTGGACTGTGGAAGAAACCCATACAGACATGGGGAGAAAGAGCAAACTCCACACAGACTGTTGCCTGAGGCTGGAATCAAACCCAGGTCCTCGGTGCTGAGAGACAGCACTTGCTAGCCACCGAGCCAATGTGCTGCCCAAGCAATCAGCGCTTGTCTAGGATTTGAACCTAGAACCTCTCATATTTCTTTAATATACAAGATTCATACCCCTAGACCAACAAGCCATTTTGAAGTTGTAGAGAGCATTGTTTAGGTCACAGCTAGAGTACTGAATGCAGTTCTGGTCACCTTAGTACAGGAAATATGTGACAGCATGAGACGGAATACAGAGGAAGTTCACCATGATGTTGCGTGGGATGGAGAAATTGAGCTATAAGGAGAGGCTAGATAGGCTTGGACAGTTTTCTTTAGATCAGAGAAGACTAAGGGGGACATGATTCAGGAGTATAGAGTGGCTTTGACAGGGTGAGTAGAGAGCAGCTGTTCCCTTGATTGAGGGATCAATCATGAGAGGACATAGTTTTAGGATAAGGGGTAGGAGATTCAGAGGGGATTTGGGAAAAACTTTTTTCACTCAGCAGCTGTTGGGAGCCTGAAATCCACTGCCTGGGAAGGTAGAGGAGGCTGGAAACCATACAAAAATATTTTGGTTAATGCTTCAAATATAGCATTCAAGGATATGGGAGAAGTGCAGGAAATTGGGATTAGTGCACTTTTAATGGTAGTCATGTGGGTGCAGACTTGAAGGGCCAACGGGCCTTTTCTGTGCTGTATGAATCTATGTTCAGCCCATCCCACCCCCTTTCATATTTGGACCCTGTCCTCCTGTGCTCTTCCCTTTCCTGTCCTGTTGCACAAGACCTACTGCACCAGTAATAGGCTACTTTCTAATCCCCTGCTTAACCGCTCTCCACCAACAGCTGTCTCCCAACTGTTTCCTCTTCCCCCACCTCTCTGTTTATGTTCAATTTTAGAATCCATATGACAGGAAAGACCTTGGGGCAATGACAGAATGAGGAAGCAGAAAGGCAAAGAAGGAAGTTGCAACAACTCTGGAAATCAGCAACACAGTTCCAAATGCATTAATGATGTGGACTTCACAGTAAGAGGGGCTGACGTGAGTTATTTTCACAGCCCAGACAGAACAAATGCAGTGTGCTGGAGAAACACAACAGGTCTGGCAGCATCTGATGAGAGAAAACGTAATGTTTCAGGATAGTTCTCAACATTTTGTTGCCTGCTTGATGTTGGGGGACAACATGTTGCAATGGGAGTGCACACAGCTGGCCACAGCAGCTCTTATGGGGCCAAAAGACCATTACTTCTTGTTTTGAGAATATGTGGCTGCAGTCATTGCCCATCCTTAATTGCCCCTTGTTAGGTCACCACTAGGCTGTGGAATTTGACATTTTGGACTTTGTACTCAGAAAAACAAAGCAGTAAAACTTGCTAATGACATATATTGTTCAGAACCTGTTATGTATACCTCAGAGTAGGGCTCCAGGTCATACGTTGCCAAGTATGACTGATTTTTCCCTGGTGTTTCCCACTTGGCAATGTTGTATATCCAGGTCCGGATGCTGTATAACTGAAGGACCCCCTGACACTTTCAGATGGTGCTGCTGAAAGATTCTAAACCACTTGCTGTGGTGCATTCAGTAACCAGCAGCCACTGTATAATGTGTAACTGGGGATGGTGGAGTGAAGGGGCATTTGTGTCAATCCCTAACCTGCCCATCAAGCAAACTGCTTTGTATCACCTCATTGTATAAATGAAAGAATTTACCCAGAGGTCAAATGTTTTAATAGGAAACTGTAAGGAAATAATACAACAGTTAAAAACATTAAATCAATAAAGGATCATTTGTTCCTATCTTACAGGCAGAATTGTTCTCAATGTCTGATGTACAACAAATCACCAACCTCCAATTTGGAGTCTTACCTTGCTCGACATGCTCAATAACTCTCAGCGCTTTCCTGGCGGCCCATCCGCCCATGGAGACATGGTCCTCAGTGGCAGCGCTGGTGGATAGAGAGTCTACAGAGGATGGATGACACAGCACCTTGTTCTCGGAGACTAGGGCGATAATGAATATTATTTCCAATATACCTACTGTGCAAACTAAAACAGCAACACTGGAGTCTCAAATTTTCAACTGCAGAAAAAGATTCACTCAATCAAACTCTTTGTAGAACCAGAAATAAATGATTTCCACTGAAGCGAATGTTACAAAACCTTGCTTCTTCCTTTTCTTGTGAGTTTGTGTCAACTTTTTACCGTCATAAAATAAAGCCACAATTACAATGGAAATTCCCAAAGCAAACTTTTCTAGTTGTAACTTTAGGGTAGGCAATAGTTTAGTGGTATTTTTACTGGACTGTTAACTCAGAGACTTAGTTAATGTTCTGGGGACCTGGGTTCGAATCCCATGGCAGATGGTGCAATTTGAAATCTATTTTTAAAATTCTGGAATTAAGAGTCTAACTATGACCATGGATCTACTGTCAATTGTTGAAAAAATCTATTGGTTTACTGATACCCTTTAGGGAAGAAAGCTGTCATCCTTCCCTGGTCTGGTTACAAATGTCACTGCACTCCCACAGCAATGTGGTTGACTCTTAACTGCCCTCTGGACAATGAGGGATGTTGACCTAGATGCTGTAATAATGCTGGCCTAGTTAGTGATGCCTTCATCCTGTGAATGAATGAATAAAATGAAACATTGCCAGCACTAGTGGGCACAGTAAGTGGCATTTTGTATCTTCCAGTGCCAATAACTCTAGGCCCCCTTTTTGGGAGCTCAGTGGTTAGCACTGCTACCTCACAGCACCAAGACCTGGGTTCGATTCCAGCCTTGGGTAACAGTCTGTGTGGAGTTTGTGCATTCTCCCTATGTCTGCATGGATTTTCTCCTATGGTCCAAAGATGTGCAGTTTAGGTGGATTGGCCATGCTAAATTGCCCAGAACATGCAGGGATTTGCATACTAGGCGGATTAGCTGTGGGATGGCAGGGGTGGGGTGATTGCTTTGGGTGAGATCCTCTTTGGAAGGTTGGTGTGTGCCTGGGGGGCATAATGGACTGCTTTTATACTGTAGTGATTCTTTGCCTAGCTTTTTCACTTCATCTCAAAGCTACATCTGGTTCTTGTGCGTCGGTCACTGGGAAATTCATATCCCTCTTTAAAAGTTATTGGTCCCTATAGGGAACACAATAACCATTCCTATCTCTGCTTTTGATTTCACAGTTTAAATCACCAGATTCACTTTAGCAAGGTCTTTGAGAAGATTCCACATGGTTAGTAAGGTTAGATCACATGGGATCCAGGGAGAGCTAGCCATTTAGATACAAAAATTCCTTGATGGTAGGAGACAGAGGGTGGTGGTAGACGGTTGTTATTCAGACCAGCAGTGTGCCACAAGGATCAGTGCTGGGTGTACATCATTTATATAAATGATTTGTATGAGTATTTAGGAAGCATGGGCAAGACTTACATAGTTAATGTTATGGCCCTGGGGAGTGCTGTCAAACAGAGACTGAGGGGTACAGGTACATTGTTCCGTGAAAGTGACACCACAGGTAGACAGGGTGGTTAAACCTCATCCGTCACAGTACTGAGGACAGGAGTTGGGATGTCATGTACAAGACATTGGTAAGGCCACTTTGGAGTAGTGCTTATAATTCTGGTTGCCCTGCTTTAGGAAGGTTTTTATTAAATGAGAAGATTTATAAGGATGTTACCAAGATTAGAGGATGTAAGTTATAAGGAGAGGCAGGATATGCTGGGTCTCTTTTCCCTGAAGCATAAAAGGTTGACAGGTGATCTTACAGAAGATTATAAAATCACAAAAGGCATAGATAAGGTGAATTTCCAATAGCTACTCCCCAGTGTTGGGGAGTCCAGCACTAGATGGTTTAATTGAAAGGGGAAAAATTTAAAGAGGACCTGAGGGGCAACGTTTTCCACACGGAGGGTGGCATGTATATGGAACATGCTGCCAGAGATGGTGGCAGAGGTGGGTACAATTACAAAATTTAAAAGACATTTTGACAGGTACATGAATAGGAAAGGTTTAGAGGTTATGGGCCAAATGCGGGCAAACGGGACTAGTTCAGTTTAAGAAACCTGGTTAGTGCAGGCAAGTTGGAATGAAGGGTCTATTTCTGTGCTATATGATTATGACGAAAAATGTTAAAATTCTCGTGAACACATAAAGATATAGGTATTACAAGCTCAATGATGCATCCATTACTTTGGTTTATTCACTGTTGAAACTACAACTTAGCAATCTTCACTCACCATTAACCACATTCTGCATTGGCACAGAGGGGCAGAGAATTACATTATAACTCTACACCTCTTTTCCTTTACACAACATCGATCACAAACCATATTCCCTGATCATCAGCCACATTGTGTTTGGGATCTTGCTGTGCACAAATTGATTGCTGTGTTTCCTACATTGCACCAGCACCGATACCTCAAAAAAAAAACCTCACTGACTATACAGCAGTTTGGGATGCCCAGTGATCATGAAAGGCCTACAGAAATGTTCGACTTTCTTTCTCTCATTCCCTGATGAATATAAAGAATATAAAGAACAGAAACACATGCAGCAATCATAATGACACCTAAATAAACAAAAGGAAATGTCCCCACTGTCTGTTCAATGATAGGATAAACTGTCCTCAAACTTAATTTTAGATTCTGAACACATAACATTTTTAAATTAATTCAATACATCTGGCTCCAAAAAACCATGCAACAGAATTCCACAGACGAACTGCTGAATCCTCAAACCTCTTCAGCTAGGGCAACGTTGAGAAACACTATCTCTTTGCTGCATACACTAGGTTTAAGTTTGTCACTGTGTATTCTGATCTGCTGTTGTAGCCTTTTTTTTTGGGTGTTCTAGTTGAGTTTCTGGTCAATGGGAACCCTCAGGATGTTGATAGTGGGTGAATTAACGATGATGATACCATTGAATGTCAAAGAGCAAAAGTTAAATTCTCTGTTACTGGAGATGGCCACTGCCTGGCATTGTGTGGTGTGAATGTTACTTGCCTTTTGTCAGCCCTAGCCTGGTTATTGACCATAGAACATAACAGTGCAGTACAGGCCCTTCGGCTCTCGATGTTGCGCCGACCTGTGGAACCAATCTGAAGCCCATCTAACCTATACTATTCTATTCTCGTCCATATGCCTATCCAATGACCAATTAATTGCCCTTAAAGTTGGCTAGTCTACTACTCAAAGGTAGAAGACAGAGGATGGTGGTGGAGGGTTATTTTTCAGACGGGAGGCCTGTGACCAGTGGAGTGCCACAAGGATTGGTGCTGGGTCCACTACTTTTCATCATATACATAAGTGATTTGGATGTGAGCTTAAGAGGTATAGTTAGTAAGTTTGCTGATGACAACAAAATTGGAGGTGTAGTGGACAGCAAAGAAGGTTACCTCAGATTATAACGGGACCTTGATCAGATGGGTCAATGAGCTGAGAAGTGGCAGATGGAGTTTAATTTAGATAAATGTGAGGTGCTGCATTTTGGGAAAGCAAACCTGAGCAGGACTTATACAGTTAGTGGTCAGGTTTTGGGGAGTGTTGCTGAACAAAGAGACCTTGGAGTGCAGGTTCATAGCTCCTTGAAAGTGGAGTCGCAGGTAGATAGGATAGTGAAGAAGGCATTTGGTATGCTTTCCTTTATCGGTCAGAGTATTGAATACAGGAGTTGGGAGGTCACGTTGCAGCTGTATGGGACATTGGTTAGGCCACTGTTGGAATATTGCGTGCAAATTCTGGTCTCCTTCCTATCAGAAAGATGCTGTGAAACTTGAAAGGGCTCAGAAAAGATTTACAAGAATGTTGAATTCTTGCGATTTGCGAGAGGTTGAATAGGCTGGGCTGTTTTCCTTGGAGCGCCGGAGGCTGAGGGGTGACCTTACAGAGGTTTATAAAATCATGAGGGGCATGGATAGGATAAATAGAGAAAGTCTCTTCCCTGGGGTGGGGGAGTCCAGAACTAGAGCATATAGGTTTAGGGTGAGAGGGGAAAGATATAAAAGAGACCCGAGGGGCAACTTTTTAACTCAGAGGGTGGTATATGTATGGAATGAGCTGCCAGAGGAAGTGGTGGAAGCTAGTACAATTGCAACATTTAAAAAGCATCTGCATGGATATATGAATAGGAAGGGTTTGAAGGGATATGGACCGGGTGCTGGTAGGTGGGAATAGATTGGGTTGGGATATCTGGTTGGCATGGACGAGTTGGACCGAAGGGTGTGTTTCTGTGCTGTACATCTGTATGACTATATGACTCTAAATGCCTTATTGAAATCCATTTACACCACATCAACCGCTTTTCCCTCATCCACCTGTTTGGTCACCTATTCAAAGAACTCAATAAGGTTTGTGAGGCACAATCTACCCTTCTCAAAATCATGTTGACTATCCCTAATCAACTTATTCATCTCTAGATGATTATAAATCCTACCTCTTATAACCCTTTCCAATACTTTTGTCCTGGTGGACAGCTGATTGGTCAGTAAGTGCATTCCATTGCTCAGACTGTTGAGTATATGAGTTGAGAAGTTATGTTGAGATTGTACAGGATATTGGTGAAGCCTTTCATAGGAAGGATATTATTAAGCTGTAGTGGGTTCATAAAAGATTTACCAGGATGTTATTGAAATGGAGAGTTTGAGTTAAAAGGAGAGGCTGGAATCTCTTTTCAGTTGAGTGTCGGAGGTTGAGGGGTGATTTTATAGCAGTTTTTAAAATCATGAGGGGCATAGAAAAGGTGATTGGCAGGTATACTTTTCCTGGGGTGGGGGATTTCAAGACTAGGGGGCCTATTTAATATGAGGGGAGAAAGATTTTAAAAAGGACATGAGGGTTAATTATTTCTTTACAGAATGGTTAGTGTGTGGCATGAACTTCCAGAAGAAGTAGTGGATGTGGGTACAGTTACATTTGAAATATTTGGATAAAGTGCATGAAATAAGAAATATTTGGAGGGATATGGGCCAAGTGCAGGTGGCTGGGATTAGTTTAGTTTGGGATTATGGTCTGGTTGATCTGAATGCTGTGTTTCTGTGCTATATGCCTCAATGACTAAACTAACAAAGCAGTATTTAGGTCAACTGGATTTGTGTGTTTTTTTAAATGAACTGGACATTGGGCAATTTTCCACATTGACAGGCAGCTCCTAAAATAGTAGCAATCCTGGAAGAGCTTGGCCCCAGGGGCACAACTGAGCAAAATTCCATCAGAATTTCAATTGTACATTGCTGTGGGGGTTTGGATTTCTTGATGGTCTTGTTTCATATTTGATGTTCCAATTACTTCTGTATTTGGTATAGTGGTGATGGTGGTATAGTGGTGAGCATACTGCCTTCCAAGCAGTTGACCTGCGTTCGATTCCCGACCATCGCAGTGATGTGTCTTCTAAATCTAAGGGCGGCACGGTGGCACAGTGGTTAGCACTGCAGCCTCACAGCGCCAGAGACCCGGGTTCAATTCCCGCCTCAGGTAACTGTCTGTGTGGAGTTTGCACATTCTCCCAGTGTCTGCGCGGGTTTCCTCCTACAATCCAAAGATGTGCAGGTTAGGTGAATTGGCCATGCTAAATTGCCTGTAGTGTTAGGTGAAGGGGTAAATGTAGGGGAATGTGTCTGGGTGGGTTGCTCTTCGGAGGGTCGGTGTGGACTTGTTGGGCCGAAGGGCCTGTTTCCACACTGTAAGTAATCTAATCTAATTTGGGACGCACCACTGAGTGAACTCCAGATCAGATTCTCAGTTATAGAGCTATAGACAAACAGTGATACAGCATGGAAGCAGGCCTTTCGGTCCAACTCGTCAATGCTGACCAGATGTCCTAAATTAAACTGGTCCTGTTTGTCTGCATTTGGCCTATACCGCCCTAAACATTTCCTATTCATGTACCTGTCCAAATGCCTTATAAATGTTGCAACTGTACCCACCTCCACCACCACCTCTGGCAGCTCATTCCATACACACACCACCCTTTGTATGAAAGGTTGCCCCTCACGTCCCTTTTAAATCTTCTTCCTCTCACCTTAAATCTATTCCCTCTAGTTTTGGATTCCCCTACCCTGGGGAAAAAACCTTGAATATCCATGCCCTCATGATTTTACAAACCTGAGGTCACCCTCAGCCTCTGACACTCCAGGGAAAAATATCCCACCCTCTCTTTACAACTCAAACCTTCCAGTCTCGGTAACATCTTGTAGACCTTTTCTGTATCCTTTCCAAGTTAACAACCTCGTTCCTACAGGAGGGCAAACGGATTCCCTCATTCCACGGAAACATAAGGTATTGGGTTCAAGTCTCAGTACAGAGAGCTGAGTATGTAGTTGAAGTTCAGCACATTAATGCAGTACTGAGGGGGTGCTGCATTGCCCTCTTGTACTTGATTACATTTTGTTTTATCAGCGGAACATCCCACTGCATTCCCCTTCACATAACCTATCCAGCTTCCTCATAGATACAGCATTGTTATTTCCGCAGTTACTTCTACATTCCCATCCACCTCTGTGTATCAAAAATTTGAATTCCTGTTTGGGACAATGTTTGTGACCCAGGTTTTGGTCAGCACCTACGCACAAGGTACAGACCATTGAGTTTGCACTCACTCCAGACATCCCACTAATGAAAGCCACTCATGCTGAACCTGAGTGGAAAGACATACCCAAGGCAGCTGCTGTGCAGTGAGCGATCATGAAGCCTGAGTTCAGGCCTCCCTCATTAACCAGGAAGGCAGGCAGCTCACTCAGGGATGGATTACATAGTCTCTCGATCCTCCTCTCACTGATGGCAGCAAGCTCGTGAACACTGATTGCCAGGTAATCAAGGGCCTGTGAGACAACAAGAATTTCATTGGCTCTAGGACTGAGATGCCTGATCTGAACCAATACAATGTTGCTTTCTCACCTCTGCCTGGCATTTGGTTTCCTTTCACCATTAAAAATAAATTGAATGAAAACAAAATACATTCTCATCCACTTTAATCATTGTCATGATTTTAAAAACATGGTAAAAGTAATGAATACCTTTGTAAAAAGTGACTGTCATTTTGTAATGCATAAATGTGATTTTTCTCTTTGGTATTCTTGCAAATTGTCCTGATGAGGGCAAGGTGAGAAAATTCAACAAAATATCTCTCAGCAACAATCTTAATGAGTGACTGATTAATATCTGTAATAATTATGGGATGTCCGTGTCTTAGAGCTTTACCCATCATTGATAAGCTGAGGGAGAATGCGCAGGACCCAAATCACGAACTCTATGAAGCATACAGCACAGGTGACCATTCAGCCCATCGTCTGAGTACTGTGTACTATCTCCCTGTAAGAATTACACAATCAGTTCCACTTCTGAGACCTTTCATTATACTCTTTCAGTTCTTCCAATCTTCAGCTGCCAGCTTTTGCAAATTCTGTCCCCGTCTCTGGTCAGACATTCCACATCTCAACCTCTGGAAGTTTTTCCCAAACCCTCTCTTCGCTCTTCTCAAGATGAAAGAAATGTCTGACCAATTCATCAACCAGTGAAAAAAATATTCCCTATGAGTTCCATCAAGGCACTTTCTAATTCTGAATGTCTGAATTGTTCTTTCCTGAAAGTTATTTCAGACACCTAAGATGGTGTCATAAGTAGCGGCTTGTGACAATAAAGCTAATTCTAATAATTCTTTGTGCCAGCAATTTTGGGCGCAGCAAACACTTACTTTTGCAGGATACTCTCCATGAAAGTTTCCACCAGAAATAGTTTCCCCTCTTTCTGCAAACACCATCTTGAATGAATAAATATATTAAGGTTTACAACCTGTGGGTATGACCGTCACTGGGAGCTTAATGCTGAGGCCAGGCAAACTTAGTCACACAAGTAATTGTTGTACTGAGTTACTTCAAATAATTTTTATTTTCTCTTGACACAAATCAATCCCAAAGTTCTCAGGTGTGACAGAAGAACATTAATTATAGATTCCTGGGGACTGGGGACATCTAGTTGATTGATGTGAAGTGTAATGGCACACGCTGATTTTGATCAGTGCATTGCCTACGCACAGGTGGAAAATAACTGCACACAAAGGGAGGATGCAGGAGTGACATGCTCAGAGAGATTTTATTTGCTTCTTATCTGGATTGATTCAAAAACTGTTGGGATTGAAAATGTTGTTACTTGCACTACTTTTCTAGGCTTCTGGATTCATAGTTCAAGTCTCTGGATTATTTATCCAATGCAATGTTGATTCACTTGAATGATAGTGAAACTAAAGTAGTTAAATGGTGAAGACAGATTACAGAGAATAGGCATGTATTCTGCTGAAATTGGAAAAGTAAGATGTCATCTAATTTGAGATGATTAACACATTTGACAGAAGAATCCAGAACTTAAAACTGAGAGATTTTAGAAATGAATAATGTAACTCATGGAGCATTTCAGAAAACATCTCTGGTCTGCATATACCAAACAACCCCACTGCCCTGTGGCTGACTGCCTCAACTCCCCCTCCACTCCTCTCAGGACACGCAAGTCCTGACTTCCTCCACCGCCAAATCCAAGCCACCTGCCAACTGGAGGAAGAACACCGCAACTTCCGCCTTTCGATCCTTCAACCACACGGCATCAACATCAACATCACTAGTTTCTAAATAGCCCCTCCCCCCACCTCATCCCAAATCCAACCCTCCAACTCAGCACTGCCCTCTTGACTTGTCCCACCTGTCCATCTTCCTTCCCATCTATCTGCTCCACCCTCCCCACCAACCTATCAAAATTACTCCCCACCTGCATCTACCTATTACCTTCCCACCTACCTTCTCCCCCACATCCCTATTTATCGCTCATCCCCCTTCCCCTCTCTACATTCCAGATGAAGAGCTTATGCCTGAAACATTGACTCTACTGCTCCTCGGATGCTGCCTGACCTGCTGTGCTTTTCCAGCTCCACCCTTTTTGACTCTGACTCTCCATCTGTAGACCTCACTGTCTTCTCATTCAGAAGTACCATCAAGCATAAAGGTAGTTGAAATATGTAACACTTGGCATTACAAAGCTATTGATGTTGGTGGGGAGGGTGCATGGGGGCTATTGAAACTTTCAAAACTGTTGTTTGAGAGAATTTTGTTAGGGAAGGATATTGACAGTTATGAACCCATGGTAGTTACATATCCTTTCTTGGCCCAAAATGGATTATCTCACAGTCACTTACAACTGAACTCGATCTGCCACTATTTTGCCCACCTTTGGAACTTTCACTGTCTACAATGCAACCTAACTGTGTGCCATCAGCAAAGTTGGATGCATGACTTTCTATGTCATTATCCAAGTTGTTAATAAATAATGTAAATAATTGAGACTCTAACACTTGTTGGACACCACTGGTCACGTCTTGTTCTATTATTTTCATATGTTTTATCTTATGAAACCAAGATAGTTACTTGGGCGGAAGTTCAGACGGAGCACAAAGCCGGTCGGGAAGGTAAATGATTACTATATAAAGAACTTACCTCGACGCCAATGGTCTTTTCGCAACAGAGAGCGGCGGGAGCTGGGCGGAAGTTCAGATAGAGCACAAAGCCGGTCGGGAAGGTAAGTGATTGCTACTAGAGTGAATGTGTTCTAAACCCCAGGTCCTACAAAGTAGGGTCTCCCTCCCTCCCTCCTCCTCCTCTAACCTTAATTAAGAGTCCACAGACGTGCCACAAAAAGAGGGTCTAAGGAAGTTTAGATCGAAGAGTGAGGCTTCAGCTCAGGACTCTTTGACAAGGAGATTGAGTGAAGTGATTACACCACAGTTGAAGAGGGAGAAGACATGACTGCCCAGCTGGTTCAGTGCGCTACGTGCTTGATGTGGGAGGTCAACGACTCTGGTGTGTCTGGCTCGTATATGTATGGAAAGTGTGTGCACATTCAGCAATTGACCGAGCACATTGCAGCGCTGACGAAAGAACTCGAAGACCTTGGGCTCATCCGAGAGAACGAGATCTTTCTGGACAAGACCTTCAGCGATGTTATTACACCAATCATGCCAGAAGAGAGCAGAAGAGAGCAAATGATGAGGAAGGCAGAGAGGAGACAGGTGCAAGAGACCCCGGGAAAAGTACCTGTCAGGAACAAGTTGAAGCTTTTGGAAGCAGAGACTGATGACACTGCCAGTTCGCAAGGCGGCCAAATTTGTCAATCAAAAGTTGCCGCAGAGGCAGAACGGAAGAGTCGGACATCGCACAGAGCCGTGGCAATAGGGGACTCCATCGTGAGAGGAACTGACCGGGGTTTTTGTGGCAGCAGACGGGATTTAAGGATGGGGTGTTGCTTTCCTGGTGCTAGAGTGAAAGACATCGCGGACAGAGTGCAGGAAATCCTCAAGGATGAGGGTGAAGAGCCAGAGGTGGTGGTACATGTCGGCACAAATGATGTCGGGAAGAAGAGGAGGAACATACTACAGCGAGACTTCGGAGAACTAGGAAGAAGGCTGAAAAGCAGGATGTCCAAGGTGGTTATCTCCGGTTTGCTTCCAGTTCCTCGGGCTAGTGTGGCCAGAAACAGGGAGATAATGGACTTGAACGTGTGGTTGGGGAACTGGTGCAGGAAGCAAGGATTCAAGTTCTTGGATCACTGGGGTATATTTTGTGGTAAACATAAATTCTACAAGAGAGACGGCTTGCACCTTAATAGGTTAGGGACCAGTATTCTGGCAGGCAGGTTTTCTACTGCAACACCGCTACATTTAAACTAAGTAGCGGGGGGGAGGGGACAAGCTGGATGTTTAAAAAGGAAATTGAAGGGAAAGTTAGAACAAGAGAAGTCAAGAAAGACAACTGTATTAATGAGGCAGAAAACTCGGAAAGGCATCATGCTGTAAGGTTGAGTGAAATAAGGGTTGATGGGAAGGGTGAGAGCAGTAACAAATTAAAAATACTATACATGAGTGCACGAAGCATTAGACATAAGATGGATGAGCTTGAGGCTCTTTTGGAAATTGGCAGATACGATATTGTGGGGATAACTGAGACGTGGCTTCAAGTGGACAGGGCCTGGGAAATGAATATTCAAGGATACACGTGTTATCGTAAGGACAGACTGACGTGCAGAGGGGGTGGGGTGGCCATGTTGGTAAAGGATGATATTCAGTCCCTTGCGCGGGGGGACCTAGAGTCAGGAGATGTAGAGTCAGTGTGGATAGAGCTTCGAAATACCAAGGGTAAAAAGACCCTCTTGGGAGTCATCTACAGGCCCCCAAACAGTAGTCTGGATGTCGGATGTAAGTTAAATCAGGAGCTGAAATTGGCCTGTCGCAAAGATGTCACTACAGTTGTTATGGGGGATTTTAACATGCAGGTAGACTGGGAGAATCAGGATGGTATTGGGCCACAAGAAAGAGACTTTGTGGAGTGCCTCAGAGATGGATTCTTAGAGCAGCTGGTGCTGGAGCCGACCAGGGAGAAGGCAATTCTGGATCTGGTATTGTGTAACGAACCAGAATTGGTCAGAGACCTCGAAGTGAAGGAGCTATTGGGAAGTAGTGACCATAATACAATAAGCTTCAATCTGCAATTTGAGAGGGAGAGGGTACAGTCGGAAGTGACAGTACTTCTGTTGAATAAAGGGAATTATGGAGCTATGAGGGAGGAGCTGGCCAAAGTTCAATGGTGCAATACCTTAGCAGGGATGACCGTGGAGGAACAATGGCGGATATTTCTGTGTATAATGCAGAAGTTGCAGGATCAGTTCATTCCTAAAAGGAAGAAAGATCCCAGAAGGAGGCATGGGCGGCCGTGGCTGACGAGGGAAGTAAAGAAACATATAAAGTTAAAAGAGAAAAAGTATAACATAGCAAAGATAAGTGGGAAAACGGAGGACTGGGAAGCTTTTAAAGAGCAACATAGGATTACTAAGAAGGAAATACGCAGAGGAAAAATGAGGTACGAAGGTAAACTGGCCAAGAATATTAAGGAGGATAGTCAAAGCTTTTTTAGATATGTGCAAGGCAAAAAATGGTTAGGACAAAAATTGGGCCCTTGAAGACAGAAACAGGGGAATATATTACTAGGAACAAAGAAATGGCAGAGGAATTAAATGGGTACTTCAGATCTGTGTTCACTTGGGAAGACACAAGCAATCACCCTGAGGTAACAGTGGCTGAAGGACCTGAACTTAAGGGAATTTATATTTGCCAGGAGTTGGTGTTGGAGAAGCTGTTAGGTCTGAAGGTTGATAAGTCTCCTGGGCCTGATGATCTGCATCCCAGGGTACTGAAGGAGTTGGCTCGGGAAATCGTGGATGCTTTGGTGATTATTTTCCAGAGTTCGATAGATTCGGGGTCGGTTCCTGAGGATTGGAGGGTGGCTAATGTTATACCACTTTTTAAGAAAGGTGGGCGAGAGAAAGCAGGTAATTATGCACTAGTTAGTCTGACCTCAGTGGTGGGAAAGATGCTGGAGTCTATATAAAGGATGAAATTACTGCACATCTGGATAGTAGTAACAGGATAGGACAGAATCAGCATGGATTTATGAAGGGGAAATCATGCTTGACTAATCTTCTTGAATTTTTTGAGGATGTAACTATGAAGTTGGACGAGGGAAATCCAGTAGATGTAGTGTACCTGGACTTTCAGAAAGCTTTTGATAAAGTCCCACACAGGAGGTTAGTGAGTAAAATTAGGGTGCATGGTATTGGGGGCAAAGTACTAGATTGGATTGAAAATTGGTTGGCTAATAGGAAACAAAGGGTAGTGATAAACGGCTCCATTTCGGAATGGCAGGCAGGGACCAGTGGGGTACCGCAGGGATCCGTGCTGGGACCACAGCTTTTTACAATATATGTTAATGATATAGAAGATGGTATCAGCAATAACATTAGCAAATTTGCTGATGATACAAAGCTGGGTGGCAGGGTGAAAAGTGATGAGGATGTTAGGAGATTACAGGGTGACCTGGACAAGTTAGGTGAGTGGGCAGATGCATGGCAGATGCAGTTTAATGTGGATAAATGTATGGTTATCCACTTTGGTAGCAAGAACAGGAAGGCAGACTACTACCTCAATGGAATCAATTTATGTAAAGGGGCAGTACAGAGAGATCTGGGTGTTCTTGTACACCAGTCAATGAAGGCAAGCATGCAGGTACAGCAGGTAGTGAAGAAGGCTAATAGCATGCTGGCCTTCATTACAAGAGGAATTGAGTATAGAAGCAAAGAGGTGCTTCTGCAGCTGTACAGGGCCCTGGTGAGACCACACCTGGAGTACTATGTGCAGTTCTGGTCTCCAAATTTGAGAAAAGACATTCTGGCTATTGAGGGAGTGCAGCGTAGGTTCACGAGGTCAATTCCTGGAATGGCAGGATTACCGTACACTGAAAGACTGAAGCGACTGGGCTTGTATACCCTTGAGTTTTGAAGATTGAGAGGGGATCTGATTGAGACGTATAAGATTATGAAAGGATTGGACACTCTGGCAGTAGGAAACATATTTCCACTGATGGGTGAGTGCCGAACCAGAGGACACAGCTTAAAAATACGGGGTAGACCATTTAGGACAGAGCTCAGGAGAAACTTCTTCAACCAGAGAGTGGTGGCTGTGTGGAATGCTCTGCCCCAGAGGGCAGTGGAGGCCCACTCTCTGGATTCATTTAAGAAGGAGTTGGATAGAGCTCTCAAAGATAGTGGAATCAAGGGTTATGGAGATAAGGCAGGAACAGGATACTGATTAGGAATGATCAGCCATGATTATATTGAATGGCGGTGCAGGCTCGAAGGGCTGAATGGCCTACTCCTGCACCTATTGTCTATTGTCTATTATCCCTTTTTGTTCCAAAACAGATAACCTTAAACTAGCTTACATTGAACTCCAAAGGCCACAATTTTGACCATTCACTTGGTCATTCAGAATCCCTTTGTAATTTGAAAATTAGTTTAGTCCATGATCTAAAGGAATGACTTTGCAGACTTGAGTGACTTAAAGGCTTCATCCTGAGAACAGTTACTGCCAAAGGAGGAGACTACTCATCCTGGCATGTCTACGTTCGCTTCCTAGAAGGGAATTCAGCTAACCCACTCCTCCATCTTATTCCTGTAGCCCTGAAACATGTTTTTCTTTTCAAATAACTGTCCAATCCTCTTTTGAAAGCCATGATTGAATATGGATGGCACAGTGGCTCAGTTGTTGGCAATGCCACCTCAGCACCAGGGTTTGATTCGAATCTCAGATGACTCCTGTGTGGAGTTTTCACATTCTCCCCGTGTCTGCATAGATTTCCTCCAGGTACCACAGTTTCCTCCCACAGTCCAAAGATGTGCAGGTTAGGTGGATTGGACACATTAAATTGCCTATAGTGTCCAGGGATATGCTGATTAGGTGGATTAGCCAAGAGAAATGCAAGGTTACAGGGTACGAGGAGTGGGTCTGGCTGGGATGCTCTTTGCAAGGTCAATGTGGACTTGATGGGCCAACTGGCCTACTTCCTCATTGTAGGGATTCTATGATTCTAGTAATCCTCCCCTCTAGATTTCCTTTTGCTTGGATGGTTCAGTATACTGAAGTTTAGAATCAGCCCTTTTTTTGTTGTACACCAAATACCATTTAACCTCCATGTGTAATTTATCTCCATATACATCCTTTACAATAATTGTCTCACCTTATCTCTGTCTCTCTGGGGTACACGCAGAGTTGACACAGTCTGTAAGAGGAGAGTTCACACTATGTTACACTAAACTCACAAAGGATACCGGGTTATCTGTCGCACTATTAATCTCAGTCTCAATGATAGTTTTCACGAATGTGATTGTATCGTTCACCACCCCATGTACCTGCAAAGACAAAAATGAATTAAATCCAACAAATGTCAGCAACCCCTTGTACAATGCTCGTACTATAAGCACTTCTTTGAAAATGCTTTCCTATGAGCATCAGTGTTCTGACTTAGCCATTTTTGTACAAAGCCCCAGTGTGAACAGAGTAAGATCCTGACAGACACACTGGTAATGCAGAGTATTGTTGGTGGTGCCCCTTTTGGAGATATTAAATGCAGGAAATGTCTGTCCTCTTAAAAGATCCCATGGCACCAAGTTGTTCCCTATGGGGTCCCAGCTAACATTTATCCATCAAGGATCCAAAAACAGATTATCCAGTTGCTGACTCATTGTTGTTTATGTTTGTTCCTATTAACTGCCCGTAGGGTTTCATACACGTTTGTGTGACCACATTTCAAAAATTCATTGGCTGTGGGAGCTTTGAGATTACAAAAGATGTCATAGAAACGTAAGACTCTCTAACAACAGAAACCAGGAAGGATCAACATTTTAGTACACATGATCCAGTTCATTGTGGTTTGCACATGTGAATTATTGTAGACGGGGTGTGAAGACAGCTTTTAACATGCTTGCCTTCATTTTTGGAGCATTGAGTACAGTGCAGTCATGTCGTACAATGTATCGGTGAGGCCACTTTTAGTATACTGCGTACAATTCTGGTCACCCTGCTATAGGAAGGGTATTACAGTGCAAAACAGACATTACGTTCCAACCAGTCTATGCTGACCATAATCCCAAACTAAACTAGTCCCATCTGCCTGCACTTGGTTCATATATTCCTTCAAAGATTTCTAGAAAGGGGACAGAAAAAAATTTATAAGAATGTTGCCAGCACTGGCGGGTTTGAGTTAGGAGGAGAGGTTGGATAGCTGGGACGTTTCTCCCTGGGAGCATGAGAGGCTGAAGGGTGACTTTATAGAGGTTTATAAAATAATGAAGGGCATAGATAAGGTGAAGAGCCAAAGTCATTTTCCCCAGGGTAGGAGAGTCCAAAACTAGAGGGCATAGTTTTAAGATGAGAGGCAGAATATTTAAAAGGGACTGGAGGGGCAATGTTTTCACGCAAAGGGTGATGCGTGTAAGGAACGAGCTGCCGGGGGAGTGGTGGAAGCTGGTACAATTACAACATTTAAAAGGCACCTGGATGGGTTTACAATAGGAAGGGGATAAGATGGATAAGGGCCAAATGCAGGCAAATGGGACCAGTTTAGTTCAGTTCAAGAAACCTAGTTGGCATGGAGAAGTTGCACCAAAAGGTCTGCTTCCATGCTGTATGACTCTGTCCATGACTCTACAAGTGCTGGTGTGAGATTACAGTGATAAAGTAGTCAAAGGGAACTCTGACAGGTTTGAGAGAAGTATAGGGAGGTGCTTACCTGTGGGCAGCAGCGGAGAGTGTAGGCATCCTGAACACGGTCACAGAACCGGTGGCTTTCTGTGAAGGAAACATTGCAATGGTGAGACAAAGCTGCCTGAAATGAGCTGAGAAATAACCCTCGATGGCCCCTTGTCTAGGAAGGGCTTACCTGCTATTTCTGAGGGATGGTGATCGGAACCTAGCAGTGACCGGAATCGGAAAGCCACCTCCATTTGGCCAGGATGAGGACGCAGTTTGTGAATGTCTAAAACACATGAATAACAGCAGATTCAACACTAGAGACAACCAACAGCTGGCCATTGTGTTAGATTTGTATCGAGGCTTCTACGGCCTGTTATTAAAAGCCTTTCACATGCCCAGCTTGTTGAAGAATGCAACTAGCCATAGATCCATTGCATCTCATTGCGGTTACAATAGCACAATGCATGTCATGTTGCTGAATTTGTTCAATCTGGTGTAGTGGGAAAGGGGTGGAGAGAGGCTAGCTTTCCCTGAGTTGTGCAAACAGACAGTATGATAGCTTACTAACATGAAGGACTGATCAAACCTGAGGGAGCATCTGTGCTATTTTAAAATCAATCCGTGGACATATTCCTACACTTCTGCGGCCATCACACATCCTGAGACGGGACTGGAATCTGGATTTCCTGGCCTGAGATACGGACAACATCCTCTGCCAACAGACCCTCAGGTTTATCAAGGAGCTCATGGGATTGTTGGTAAGGGGCACCTGTCCAGTGAGATTAATGATTTATCTGTGGAATGGCATTAGCTGGTATCTTTATTTTAATATATTCTGGGGCCTAGGTATGGGATGATACTGTGGTTTTAGGAGAGATGTGTTCTGTGCTGTTTCTCTTGCAGAAGGGGGTTACCACAGTAGTGTCAGAATATCTTCTTTAGACAAGCAATTGGTAAACAGCTTGGAATTATCTCTGTGTGGATTTTTCCCCCTCAAAATGAGACAAAGGAATCATGAATGGGCATTGTCAGGCTCATACACCACCGTCACTGACTTTATCAGCAAGTATATGGAGGACTGCATACTGAGGAAGTCAATCTGGGTGTTCCGAAACAGGAAATCCTGGATGAATCAGGACATACAGAACCTGCTAAAAACCAGGTGTGAGGCCTTCAGATCAGGAGACCCACTCAAATATAAGGAATCCAAGTATGATTTGAGCATGCGCAGGTCAACTGGCAGAGGTCTGCTCGGACATCCTCAACCTCTCCCTGCAGCAGGCCACTGTCCCTGCCTGTTTCAAGAGGGCCAACATCATCCCTGTGCCTAATAAGTCTCATGCAGCATGTCTCAATGATGACCACCCAGTGGCCCTAATTTCAGTGGTCATGAAGTGCTTTGAAAGGCTGGTCATGGCATGCCTCATTCCTGATGAAGGACTTTTGCCTGAAACGTTGATTTTTCCCTGCTCCTCGAACACTGCCTGACCTGCTGTGCTTTTCTAGCACCACTCTAATCTTGACATTAATCAACTCTAGCCTCCCCACTATTCTTGCCCCACTCCAAGTTGTCGATCAGGCCAACAGATCCACATCAGATGCCATAGTACTTGCTCTTCAAACCTCCCTAGAACATCTTGACACCAAGAACAGCTACATAAGAATCCTACTCATTGACTACAGTTCAGCCTTCAACACCATTACCCCCTCAAGACTGATTACAAACTTAGTGACTTTGGACTAAGCCCCACTCTCTGCAACTGGATCCTCAGTTTCCTGACCCACAGGCCACAATCAGTGAAGACTGGGGACAATGTTTTATCCTCACTAACACTCAACACTGGAGCCCGCCAGGGTTGTGTACTCAGCCCCCTACTGTACTCAGTGTATACCCATGACTGTGTTGCCAAACACTAGACTAATGCCATTTTCAAGTTCACTGATGACGCCACCATAGTCGGTCAAATCTCAGATGGCGACGAGAACAACCTAGCTCTCATTGCCGGCCAAACCAAGGAACTCATTATTGACTTTCAGCAGGATGTTACTGAATGGACTCTCAAACTCTTAGCATTCACCTGCACCTGTGTTTTGGTTTTTGCTGCGGTTTACCTATTATTTACTTATCTATGCTATTTAACTCTGATCTGCCTGTATTGCTTGCAAGACAAAGCTCTTCACTTTTCAATTCAATACAGACCCAGGAAGGTTTTTAGTTTTGGTTTCAGTTAGGAGGTGATTTTCTGCTGCTGAAGCAGAAATCTGAAGTTTTCAGCTGCTCGAGATTTAGACAGCAAGGCTTCCTATTAAAAAACCAAATGGGGCAGATAGTTTCTTTTTTCTGGACTGGAGACAGACAGTATGTGAGAAGCAGAATGGTTTTGCTTATATGGATTTTTGCCAAGGTTGTGTTTGTGGCATATTAGAACAGTTAATGATTAAATAATATATTTTTTTAATTCATTCATAGGATGAAGGTGTCACTGGCTAGGCCAGCATTTATTGCCCATTCCTAATTGCCGAGAGGGTTTTTGAGAGTCAACCACATTTCTGTTGGTCTGAAATAACACGTAGGCCAGACCAGGTAAGGATGGCAGATTTCCTTCTCTAAAGGACATTATAGAAACAAATGGATTTTTCTTGACAATCAGCAATGGTTTTATGGTCATCATAAGAATCTTAATTCCAGAGTTTGTTTATTGAATTCAAATTCCAGTATGTGCCATGGCTGAAATTTAACCTGGGTCCCCAGAAAATTACTTGGGTCTCTGGATTAATATTCTAGTGATAATACCACGAGGCCATCACCTCCTCATCTTGTTTAGTATTCAAATAGAATTAACGTTATGCCAATTCTTTATTTTTGTATTTTAACTGTGTTGTAAGAATAAAGTGTGTTTAGTTACGTCTGGAACACAGTGCCTTAAAATAAATATAGAAGTCTCAGTTATCTCCTTACTGTCTGTGTGTGTGTGTGTGTGTGTGTGTGTGTGTGTGTGTGTGTGTGTCATATTGCAGACTATCTTTAAGAAATAAACATTTAAGCAATGATAAAGTGTTGCAATTTTGTTAAACTGTATTGCAGGAGATTAGCTCAGTGTTGAGTGTGTGCAATTCCTTAGCCCAGGAGTTCAAAGCCCACAATAAAACATTCAGTCGCCCCCAATGATCACTCACCACTATCAAAGGCTCTGGTGGTGCCTTTCAGAACTTCCAGAGTGAGCGCTGCTATAATATCTGCCTGTCTGGCTATTGCTGTTGCTCTCTCCACTGCCTCCGCACCGAGTGAAGTGATCATCTGAGTGCCATTGATCAGGGCCAGTCCCTGTGAGAGAAACCAGCACATCTCACAAACAGCAACACAACCAAGCCATGCTCAGCACCGCTCAAGAAAGGACCCGGCAAGTAGGCAGCATTCATAACCCTTAAACTGGACAGAGACCGCTTCTCAGCATGTGGAGATTTTCTTATCAACTTGAAGAGAAAGAAATTGGTGAAGACAAATGTAGGTCCTGTCAGATACAAATGGGGGCATGTATAATAAGGGCCAAAGAAATGGCTGAGCAACTAAATACATACCTTGGTTTGTTTTCACAAAAAAGAACACAAATCAGATACCAGAAATATTGAAGAACGCAAGATTTAGTGACAGGGAAGAACAGAAGGAGATCAATATTAGTCGAGAAACGGTGTTGGGAAAATTGATAGGGTTGAAGGCGAATAAATCCCCAGGGCCTGATAATCTACATCCCAGAGTATTTAAGGAAGTGGTTCTAGAAATAGCAGATGCATTGGTGGTCACCTTCCAGGATTCTATAGACTCTGGTACAGTCCTTGCAGATTGGAGGGTAGCTAATGTTTCTCTAATATTCAAAAAGGAAGATAGAGAGAAAGCAGAGAGTTATAAAACAGTCGGTCTGACAATGGTAGTGGGGAAAATTCTCAAATTGATCATCAAGGACTTAATAGATTAGCATTTAGAAAGCAGTGGTATGATCAGACAGAATCAACATGGATTTATGAAAGAGAAATCATATTTGACAAATCTGTTCAAATCCTGTTGGACTGGAAGCCAGTTAATGTGGCATATTTGGACTTTCAGAAAGTGTTTGACAAAGTCCCACGTAAGAGATTGTTGTGCAAGATTAAAACATATAGGATCGTGGGAAGTGTACTCAGATGGATAGGAAACTGGTTTGCAGAGAGGAAACAAAGTATAGGAATTAATGGGTCCTTTTCAAATTGGCAGACAGTAACTCGTGGGATGCCACAGGGATTGGTGCTAGGACTCCAGCTATTCACAGTATATATTAACGATTTGGATGAGGGAACTAAATGTAACATCTCAAAGTTTGCAGTTAGGTGGGAGGGTGAACTGGGACGAGGATGTAGAGATCCTCCAGCATGATCTGGACAGGTTGGGTGAATGGGCAAATCAATGGCAGATGCAATATAATTTGGATGAATGTGAGGTTAGTCACTTTGGAAACAAAAACAAGGAGGCAGATAACTGCCTGAAGAGCTGTAAATTGGGAAGAGGAGACTGTGCAGCAGGTGTCCTTATGCACCAGTTGCTGAAGTTAAGCATGCAGATGCAGCAGGCAGTAAACAAGGCAAATGGTATGTTGGCCTTCATTGCGAGGGGTTTCCAGTATAGGAGCAGGGATATGTTATTGCAGTTACACAAGGCCTTGGTGAGGCCAAACCTTAATATTGTGTGCAGTTTTGATCTCCATTTTTGAGGAAGGACATTCTTGTTCTAGAGGGAGCGCAGTGAAGATTTACCAGGCTGATTCCAGGAATGGTGGAACTGACATATAAGGAGAGATTGATTAGACTAGGATTGCTTTCACTGGAGTCAAATGAATGAGGGAGGATCTAGAGGCTTATAAAATTCTAACAAGACTAGACAGGTTAGATACAGGGAGGATATTCCCAATGGTGGGTGTGTCCAGAACCAGGGGTCACAGTCTGAGGACTAGGGGTGGACCATTTAGAATGGAGATGAGGAGACATTCCTTCACCCAAAGAGTGGTAAGCCAGTGGAATTCATTATCACAGGAAGCAGTTGATGTCAAAACATTGAATGTATTCAAGAGGCAGCTAAATATTGCACTTAGGGCGAATGGAATCAAAGGTGAAGGGAAGAAAGCAGGATTAGGCTACTGAGTTGGATGATTCAGCCATGATCTTAATGAATCATCCAACTCCGTAGCCTAATCCTGCTTTCTTCCCTTAACCTTTGATTCCATTCGCCGTAAGTGCAATATTTAGCTACCTCTTGATTAGACTAGGATTGCTTTCACTGGAGCCTCCTCTTGCTTCTACCTCCCGTGTCTCTAAGTTCTATGTTCAGAGAAGATACTGCACACCTCTGGTGCAGATGAGACATGGACTCAGGAATCCTGGCTCAGAGGTAGGGTCACTAATATTGCACCATAAAACCCCCTTACAGCATTTACAGAACAAGTGGGGAAATTGGACAAACAAGTTCACAATTCATCACCATGGTCAATGCCAACATGCCAACCCCTGGCCCATTGTCCGTGACCCAGTGCCTGGGGTCCTTTCCCTCATTCTGCCTCAGTGTTGCTCACAGGTACCTTCCCTTATTCTGCTTTTGTTACTCAAGGGTTTCCTCCCTCATATCACCATAATGTTACTCTCAGGGTTCCCTTCCTCATTCTCCTTTGGTATCCCTACCTTTGTTCTAACTCAGCATTATTTAGGGTGAACCTCCCCTCAGTGTTACTCACAGGCTCCCCTTTCCTCATTCTATTTACAGTGATACTCACAGAACACTCGCGATCATTCATCTCAGTGTCACTCAGTGAGTCCACCATCATTCTACCCCCAATGTTACCAGCAGGGTCGCTCCCCTCCTTCTCCCTCAGTGTTACTCAGTGTCCCTTCCCTCTTTCTCCCTCAGTGGTACACACAGACTCCCATCCCTCAGTGCTACTCCCTCCCCCTTTTCCAAGTTTCCATGGAAAGTGCTGTCCTGAGCCGGGCACAGGAAACAGCAGACTGGAACTTTCATGTGCAATACTTGGGGGAAGGGGAATATGCTGGAATTAACTTGATGTTATATTTCGGGAACAGATTATTCTGTGTGGGGGATCGCTTACCTGTTGTAGACAAAACACCTGTTTGTGAAGATGGGGTTTTACTGGAATTGATCGCTGGACTGTCAGCAGAGGCTGGTTCTTAATGGCACCTGGTCTGGCAGTGTCTGCCAATCTTGCTACCTGCCTTAGGCTTATCAGAAGCATTCAGAAAAAGTGAGATCAGAGTCGAGAGTGTGGTGATGGAAAAGCACAGCAGGAGAGGCAGCATCCAAGGAGCTGGAGAATTAATGTTTCAGGCATAAGCCATTGATGAAGGTTCCTGATGAAGGGCTTATACCTGAAATGTTGATTCTCCTGCTCCTCAGATGCTGCCTGACCTGCTGTGTTTTTCCAGCAGCACACTCTTGATATCAGAAGCATCAGCAGATTGAAACAAGTTCTGTTTGGTATGAACACACTGTCCATCACAACCCAGTCCTGAAGTGAGAGCAGGGCCCAGTGCCTCTGGCTTACAGACAGGTACACTATCCACTGCTCAAACAGAGCTCCTCATCCAAGCTGTTCAAGATGATTGAAGGATTTGAGAGGTTAAATAAAAACTACTTGCACCAATTTGGGGGCTGAGCAGAGTCTGGAATAAAGGGCACAAACTCGAGATTAAATCTAACACATTCACAGTGATATCAGAAAATGTATCCCCACTCAATGCAGAGGCAACATTTGAAACTGTCTCCCACACAAAACCATTTGAGCTGGGTGGGAGAAATTGAAAATTTATATCTGATGGTGTATATTTAACGTGCGAACACGTTGGGTGAACAGGTAACGTTAGGACCCAAATGATCTGATGATTGTAATAATAATGTCAGATACTCATGATCTAATTGAATGGTGTGACACACTTGAGGGACTGAATGGCCTTCTTTCATTCCTACGTTCCACTGAAACCAGTGGGAGGGATGTAAAATGATCTGCGGATTCATAACCACTTGTTTTCCACTCTGGGCCAAAGTCAATCTATTCACATTCTTTCTTGAGATGTTGGTATCACTAGAAAGGCTAACTATTCATTGTCCATCTCTAGTTGCCCTTAAGAAGGGGAACAACAATATACTTCTAAGTCAGGGTGGTGAGTGGCTTAGGAGGAGAACTTACATCCATTACCCCTGCCTTCTTGATGGAAGTGGTCATGAGTTTGGAAGGTTGAGAGAATGTTGCTGGAAAAGCACAGCAGATCAGGCAGCATCCAAGGAGCAGGAAAATTGACTTGTCGGGCTAGAGCTTTTCAAGATTCCTGGTGAAGGGCTCCGGCCCGAAATGTTAATTTTCCTGGTCCTCGGATGCTGCTTGCTTTTCCAGCAACACACTCTCAACGTGATCTCCAGTATCTGCAGATCTCACTGTCACCTATGGGTTTGGAAAGCACTGTCTGATGATCTTTGATGAATTTTTGCAGTGCATCTTGTAGATAGTACACACTTCTGTTGCTGAGCCTCAGTGGAGGAGGGAGTGGATGCTTGTGGAGGTGGTGCTAATCAGTCGGGTAGCTTTGTCCTGGATAGTGTCAAGCCTTGAGTGTTCGAGCTGCATCCATCCAAGCAAGTGGGGAGTATTCCATCACCGTCCTGACTTGGTGCAACTCCTGCACACTCTATTGAACTAGGTTTGATCCCTGGCTTAGTGGTAATGGTTGAGTGGGGGATATGCCAGTCCACAAGGTTGCACATTGTGGAGTACAATTCTGCTGCTGTTGATGGCCCACAATACCTCATGGATGCGGAGTCTTGAATTGATGGATCTGTTCAAAGTCTGTCCCACTTACACTGTGATAATACCACACAATATGGGCAGCACGGTGGCTCAGTGGTTAGCCCTGCTGCCCCACAGCGCCAGGGACCCGGGTTCGATTCCAGACTCGGGCGACTGTCTGCACATTCTCCCTCCAGGTGCTCCAGCCTCCTCTCACAATCCAAAGATGCGTAGGGTAGGTGAATTTGCTATGCTAAAATTGCCAATAGCGTTCAGGACTGTGTAAGTAAGGTGCATTAGTTAGAAGTAAATGTAGAGTATCGGGGAATGGGTCTGGGTGGATTACTCTTTGGAGGGTCGGTGTGGATTTATAGGAATGAATGGCCTGTTTCCACATTGTAGTGATTCTACGACAACGTGATAGAAGGCATTCTCAATGTGAAGGTAGGACTTCGTCTCCACAAGGACTGTGCCGTAGTCACTCTTACCAATATGGTCATAGGCAAATATATCTGCTACTAGCAGATTGGTAAGAATAAGGTTAAGTATGTTTTTCCTCTTGTTGGTTCCTTCACTACCTACTGCAGACCCAGCCTGGCAGCTACATTCTTTAGGACCCAACAAGCTCAATCAGTAGTGCTGCTGCCAAGCCACTGTTCGTGGTGGACATTGAAACCCCCAGAGTACATGTGCCCTTGCCACCCTCAATGCTTCCTCCAAGTGTTGTTCAACAGATAAAGAGCTTGGTGATGTAGTGCAATGATAACAATCTCTTTCTCAATGTCAGCAAAACTAAAGAACTGATCACTGACTTTAGAAAGGAGATCATGCCCCCATCTAAATCAATGGAGTGGGTGGCGGGGGGGGGTGTGAGAGCATTAAGCTCCCAGGAGTGTGATACAAACAACCTACCCTGGGCTTTGCTCACAGATGCAATGGTCAAGAAGGCACTGCATCGCATCTTCTTCCTCAGGTAGCTCAGGAAATGTGGCATGTCTGTAAGGACCCTCACCAACATTTACCAACGCACCATAGAAAGCATGGGTGCATAACAGCCAGGTATGGTACTTGCTCTGCCCAGTAAGAAACTACAGAAAGTGATGTGCACAGCCCAGACTATCATGGAAGCCAGCCTCCCATCCATGAACTCTATTTACATGTCTCATTGCCACAGAAAGGCTCCTACATCAAAAGACCCATCCCACCCCAGTAATGCTCTCCTACAACCTCTTGCATCAGGCAGAAGATACAGAAGCTTGAACATATGCACAAGCAGGTTCAAGAAGAGCTTCTTACCTGCCTATTGGACTGGTGAATGTATTCTCTAACTTGAAATAATGCTGGTCTTGTTAATGCTGATTTTGTCTCGCATGCATCTTTTGTGTTGTAACCTGTATGCCTTACTCTGTCCAAGTTCTTTTTCACCTTATGATCTGTACGTCCTTGATTACTATGATCTTCCTGTAGTGCTGACAAATAGGGATTTTTACTGTACTTAAATGCACATGACAATAAATCAAATCAATATGGAGGAATACTGATTCATTAGCTGAGGGAGGACAGCACACAGTAATCAGGAAGTTTCTATGCCCATGTTTATCTTGAAGATGAGACTTCATGGGGTCTGGAGTGTCAATATTGAAGACTCCCAGGGCAACTCCTTCTTGATGGTATAGCACTGTGCAGCTACCTCTACTGGGTCTATCCGCCAGTGGAACAGGACATATCCATGAATGGTGATGGTAGTGTCTGGTACATTTTCTAGAAGATATGACTCAGAGTATGATTGTCAGACTGTTGCTTGACTAGTTTGCGAGACAGTTCTCCCAGTGTAGGCACTAGCCCCCAGATGTTAGTCAGGCCAAGTACTAATAAGTTCATAATTCTTTGAATTAATAAAACATTGCTCCTAAGGTTTGAAAAGTGTTTTTGCAAGTACAGTGAGCCCCCGCTCTTCAGTTTTTTGGTTTCTTTGTCACTCATATACCGAACAGGTCAATGGTTTACAGAAACAGCCTTCAACTGCAGGCAATATTTGCACAACACATAGGTCAACCCAGCTTAATCTGAGCTTCAGCAACAAGCGACACTTGAGAATGTGTTTGCCTGGGATGTCCTGTCCTTGTTAGAGATCAACAGTGAAACATTCTGACAAAACCTCGCAGATGGAAATGCAAGAAAAAGGAGAAGGGCTGATCCATTAATGCCCTCATCGCAAATCCGGCCATTTGCAGCTTGGCACCCACAGAGCGCGAGTGAGCTTGCAAGAGTGAGTTAGCAAGAGTGAGTTAGAGTGAGACAGTGAGAAAATCAATGTCACGGTGGGTATGGGATGGGAAGAGTGCCATAGCTGCCAATATTCAACTAACTCCCTACAGCGTTTCAATAGCAATGCCAAGAAACTAGCTCTGTGCACAGTTCAGTGACCGATCAGTGAGAGAAAGCGCCCAGATTCAATGTTGTTGCAGACAGGCATTCCTTCAGCTATAGGGTTTGGTGGAATAAGAAGGAAATATCAATCCTCATATTCCTTCCCCAACCGCAAAGTGCTCTCCCTCTGTCAGTATCATTGGGTGCAAGGCAGTGGGAGTGCTGCAAATGTCACTGCTGCTGGGGGGCTCCGAATGTTCAAAACATAGTGAAGAGGGAACAGTCCTGACACTCACTCCTCGTTTGTGGGTGAATTTGTACTTGGAGAATTACATTTTACTTTGCTCAAAAACTGCATGAATCCACTTAAGATGCTGTAAATCCATTTTTTAAGATTAGAATCAGTCTGACCATTGTGGCACAGACAGCCTCACACAGAGAAACTCACACCTTCAATACATTATCTGAGCCAACATGATACCTCACTCGAGAATGTAACTTTTACAAAAAGCCTTGCAATTTACATATGAAAGAACTGAAACCAACATGGTCATTCTAAAAGATGAGTGACTTAACAAACAATCCAGGTCTTTTTCAATATATAATTTCAGTTACATTGCACTGTAAACGTTTGCAATGAATTCTGTGCCTTACAATCTTATTCTCTACAACCACCTGATAAAGGAGCAGCGCTCCGAAAGCTAGTGCCTCCAAATAAACCTGTAGTGCTAACTGTGGCGGAGTTGGAAGCATCTTTTGAGTTAGAAGAGAGTGGATTTACCAGCTTGTGGTAAAGACAGGGGTGAACACAGGAAGGGTGATCCTGCAGATTGGGGTGTCCAGAACCAGGGGTCACAGTCTTGGGATCAGGGTAATCCATTTAGGACTAAGGTGAGGAGAAATTTCTTTTTTCTTATTAAAAATTGCCTACAGTATGGAAACAGGCCCTTCGGCCAAACAAGTCCACACCGACCCTCCTAAGAGTAATGCACCCAGATCCATTCCCCTACCCTGTACCTACCCTGACTATGGGCAATTTAGCATGGCCAATTCACCTAACCTGTACATGTTTTGGATTGTGGGAGGAAACCGGAGCATCCGGAGGAAACCCACACAAACACGGGGAGAATGTGCAAACTCCACACAGACAGTTGCCCAAGGCAGGAATTGAACCTGGTTCCCTGATGCTGTGAGGCAACAGTGCTAACCACTGAGCCACCATGCTGCCTTTTCTCCTAAAAAATGGTGAGCCTTTAGAATTCTCTATCATAGAAAGTGTTGACGCCAAAACACAATGTTTTCAAGGAAGAATTAGATATAGTTCTCAGGACTAAGAGGATCAAAGGATATGGGGAGAAAGCAGGATTAGGAGACTGAATTGGGTGATCAGCCATGAACATATTGATAGGTAAAGCATGCTTGAAGGGCTGAATGGCCTACTTCTGCTCCAAGCTTCTAAGAGGAAAGCAGTACTTATTTAAATCCCCCGACATTTTGTCTGTAGTCTCCTCATCCTTGAGCGAAGTTTGGAATCTGTTTCATTCCACTGTCAAATGAAGCATCCCAAACCATGTCAACTAGGAGTGAAAATATTTCCACTCCTACCCCATCTAAATTGATCTCTGGTTACTGACTAACCCAGCAGTGGGAACACGGTTTGTTTTTCTTTGTTTGCTCTCTTGAAACCTCTTATGGTGTTGAAAACATTTAGTGGGTAATTTGTAGCACTTGGCAAAGCTCTTACCTCAGAATTGTAGGGTCAAGCTCTCCTCCAGTGAGTGGAGGACAGATTCCAGGCTGAAAATCACTCCCAGTGCATTATTGAAAGAGTGTGGCAGCATTGGAGGTGTTAAATCAAGACTCCACCTGCCCTCTTATGTGAATGTAAAATTCTCACTAAACACCTACTCCTCAATCAATATTATTCACACATTAGTGATACTGGGAGTTTGCTGTATGCAAACTGATTGCTGAGTTACCCATAATACATTGGTGATGACATTTCAAAAGTACTTCACTGGCTGTAAAACATTTTGGGAATGCCTTGATATTATGAAATGCTTTGCATCTAAATGCAGATTCCTCCTTGAAGCAAGCATTGATTGATCAGATAAGACTTAGAACATAGAACATCACAGCGCAGTACAGGCCCTTTGGCCCTCAATATTGTGCTAACCTGTGAAACCAATCTAAGCCCATCTATCCTCCACTATTTCATTATAATCCTTATGTTTATCCAACAACCATTTAAATGCCCTTAAAGTTGGTGAGTCTACGACTGTTGCAGGCAGGCCGTTCTATGCCTTTACTATTCTGAGTAAAGAACCTAACTCTTACACCTGTCCTATATCTATCACCCCTCAATTTAGAGCTATGTCCCCTCAGGTTGGCCATCACTATCTGAGGAAAAAGGCTCTCACTGTCCACCCTACCTATTCCTCTGATCATCTTGTATGTCTCTCAAATCACCTTTCAACCTTCTTCTCACTAACAAAAGCAGCCTCAAGTCCCTCAGCCTTTCCTCATAAGACCTTCCCTCCATCCCAGGCAACCTTTCCAATGCTTCCACATTCTTCCTATAATGCAGCAACCAGAACTGTATGCAATTCTCCAAGTGTGGCTGCATCAGAGTTTTGTACAGCTGCAACATAACCTCATGGCTCCGAAACTCAGTCCCTCTACCAATAAAAGCTAACACACATTACACCCTCTTAATAAACCTATCAACCTGGATGGGAACTCTCAGGGATCTATGTTAATGGACACAAAGATCTCTCTGCTCATCCGCACCATCAAGGATCATAACTTTAGCCCAGTACTCTCTATTCCTGTTACTCCTTCCAAAGTGAATCACCTCACACTTTTCCACATTAAACTCCATTTGCCACCTCTCAGCCCAGCTCTGCAGCTTATCCATATCCCTCTGTAACCTACAACATCCTTCGGCACTATCCACAACTGTACCAACCTTAGTGTCATCTGCAAATTTACTAACCCATCCTTCGACTCATCCAGGTCATTTATAAAAATGACAAACTGCAGTGACTCCAAAACAGATCCTTGCAGTACTCCAGGATGAACATTTCCCATCAACCACCACCTCTGTCTTCTTACAACTAGCCAATTTATGATCCAAACTGCTAAATCACCGTCAATCCCATGTCTCCGTATTTTGTGCAAATAGCTTACTATGGGGAACCCTTATCAAATGCTTTACTGAAATCCATATACACAACATCAACCACATTACCCTCATCCAACCATTTGGTCACCATCTCAAAGAACTCTAAGGTTTGTGAGGCACGACCTACCCTTCACAAAATCGTGTTGACTATCCCCAATCAACGTATTCCTTTCTAGATGATTATAAAACCTATTTCTTATAATCCTTTTCAACACTTTATCCACAACAGAAGGCATGCTCAGTGGTTCAATAATTACCAGGATTATGTCTACTCCCCTTCTTGAATAAGAGGACAACATTTTCTATCCTCCAGTCTTCTGGCACTATTCCTGTAGACAATGACAACATAAATATCAAAGCCAAAGGCTCTACAATCTCCTCCCTAGCATTCCAAAGATTCCAAGGATAAGTCCCATCTGGCCCAGGGGACTTATCTATTTCCACACTTTCCAGAATTGTTAATACCTCTTCCTTGTGAACATCAGTTTCATTCTAGTCTAATGGCTTGTATCTCATTATTCTCCTCAACAACTTTGTCTTTTTCCCGTGAATACTGACGAAAAATATTCATTTAGCTCTTCTTCTGTCTCTTCCGACTCCACGCACAACCTCCCACTACTATCCTTGACTGGACTTAATCTTAACCCAGTCATTTTTTTGTTCCTGACATACTGATAGAAAATTTTAAGGTTTTTCTTGATTCTACCTGCTAAAGACTTCTCATGTCCCGTCCTGGCTCTTCTTAGCTCTCTCTTTAGGTCCTTCCTGGCTAACTTTTAACTCTCAAGCGCCCTGAGCCTTCACATCTCATCTTTACGTAAACCATGGTTCCCTCGCTCGACCGCTTCCTCCCTGTCTGACAGGTACATACTTATCAAGGACACGCAGTAACTGTTCCTTGAACAAGCTCCACATTTCAATTGTGCCCATCCCCTGCAGTTTCCTTCCCCATCCTATGCATCCTAAATCTTGCCTAATCGCATCATAATTGCCTTTCTCCCAGCTATAACTCTTGCCCTGCAGTATATACCTATCCCTTTCCTTCACTGAAGAAAACTTAACCAAATTGTGGTCACTATCACCAAAGTGCTCACCTACCTCCAAATCTAAGACCTGCCTGGTTCATTACCCAATGCCAAATCCAATGAGGCCTTGCCTCTTGGCCTATCTACATACTGTGTCAGGAAGCCCTCCTGCACATATCAGACAAAAACGGATCCTCTAAAGTACTCAAACTGTAGCGTTTCCAGTCAATATTTGGAAAGTTAAAGATCCCAATAACAACTACCCTGTTACACTCGCTCCTCTCCAGAATCATCTTTGCAATCCTTCCCTCTACATCTCTGGAGCTTTTTAGAGGCCTATAGAAAACTCCCAACAGGGTGACCTCTTCTTTCCTGTTTCTAATCTCAGTCCATACTACCTCAGTAGACAAGTCCTCATCAAATGACCTTTCTGCCACCTTAATACTGTCCTGACTAACAATGCCATACTTCCCCTTCTTAGACAATAGGTGCAGGAGTAGGCCATTCAGCCCTTCGGGCCTGCACCGCCATTCAATATGATCATGGCTGATCATTCCTAATCAGTATCCTGTTCCTGCCTTATCTCCATAACCCTTGATTCCACCATCTTTGAGAGCTCTATCCAACTCTTTCTTAAATGAATCCAGAGACTGGGCCTCCACTCCTCTGGGGCAGAGCATTCCACACAACCACCACTCTCTGGGTGAAGAAGTTTCTCCTCATCTCTGTCCTAAATGGTCTATCCTGTATTTTTAAACTGTGTCCTCTGGTTCGGCACTCACCCATCAGCGGAAACATGTTTCCTGCTGCCAGAGTGTCCAATCCTTTCATAATCTTATACGTCTCAATCAGATCCCCTCTCAGTCTTCTAAACTCAAGGGTATACAAGCCCAGTCGCTTCAGTTTTTCAGTGTAAGACTTTTACCCCCTTCCTTGTTCTTACTGAAACATTTAAACCCCAGAACTTGCAACAACCATTCCAGTCCTTGCACTATCCAGGTCTCCAAAATGGCCACAACATCGAAGTTCCAGGTACCAACCCATTGCTGCATGTTCTCCCACCTTATTCTGGCTGCTTCTGGCATTGAAGCAGACACGTCAAACCACCTTCCTGCCTGCATTCAATCTTGCGACTTTAAAACCTTATTTATGTCCTCACTACTCTCAACCTGCAGTACACTGGAGCTAGATTAGATTAGATTACATTACAGTATGGAAACAGGCCCTTCGGCCCAACAAGTCCACACCGACCCGCCGAAGCGCAACCCACCCATACCCCTACATTTACCCCTATACCTAACACTAGGGGCAATTTAGCATGGCCAATTCACCTGACCTGCACATCTTTGGACTGTGGGAGGAAACCGGAGCACCCGGAGGAAACCCACGCAGACATGGGGAGAACGTGCAAACTCCACACAGTCAGTCGCCTGAGTCGGGAATTGAACCCGGGTCTCTGGCGCTGCGAGGCAGCAGTGCTAACCACTGTGCCACCGTGCCGCCCAGCTCAGGTTCCCAGCCCCCTGCTGAATTAGTTTAAACTCTTCCAAAGAGCATTAGCAAATTTCCCCCACAAGTTATTTGTACCCCTCTGGCTCAGTGTAGACCATCCCATTTGTAGAGGTCCCACCTACCCGAGAATGTGCCCCAATTATCCAGGTATTTGAATCCCTCCCTCCTGCACCACCCCTGTAGCCACGTGGTCAACTCCTCTCTCTCCCTATTCCTCACCTTGCTAGCACATGGCACGGGTAACAAACCAGAGATAACAACTCTTTGTCCGAGCTCTAAACTCGCTTTAGGGAGTTGGAGCTGGAGAAAGTTCAGATCATTTGGGAGGCTGAGGGAATAATTAAGAGGAGTTACAGGGAGGTCATCCCACCTCAAGATACTGGAGAAAGGTGGGTGGGTTACAGTCAAGGGATGGAAAGGGAACAGACAGTGCAGGGATCCTCTGTAGCCGTTCCCCTCAATAACAAGTATACCATTTTGGATCCTGTTGTGGGCACGACTTACTAGGGGTAAGCCATGGGGGGTACAGGTCTCTGGCACAGAGTCTGCCCCTGTTGCTCAGAAGGGAAGCGATGAGAGGGGTAGAGCATTAATCACTGGGGACTCCAAAGTTAGAGGGACAAATAGGAAATTCTGTGGGAACGAGAGAGATTTGTGGTTGGTGCGCTGCTTCCTAGGTGCCAGGGTCCATGATGTCTCAAATCGTGTTTTCGGGACCCTTAAGGGGAAGAGGGAGCAGCCCCAAGTCATGGTCCACATAGGCACCAATGGCATAGGTAGGGAAAGGGATGGAGGTAGAAGGCAGAAATTTAAGGAGGGAGGGTGGGAAGACTTTTTGCCCACCAGAAATGCTCCTCAGGAGATTAGTGCCAGTTCTAGAGAAAGGCAGCAGTCAGAAATACAAACTTCAGAATTACCTCTTTTGGTTTCAGTGAAACAGGTTTCAGCCCATGTGCTTGTAAAACCTAAAGAGAAGAGATTCCATTATTATGGCAGACATTTCCAAGCGAGACCTTGAACAGGATGTTCCAAAGAGTACACACTTGAGGAATGTTTCACACAATACTGCTGTCAATTCAAGTCAGCACTTTAATGCCTTAAATCTACACCATACACCAATCTGCAGAGAAGCCAGGCTGAATACCTTCCCAAAATAGGATTCATTGCAAGTCAGTTTGAGGCACACAAGCTGAAGGCATTGCAGAGATAGAGAATGGTTTCATTTTCTTCAGGCCATCTCAGTTACAAAAGGGCCCTACCTAAGAGGTCAAATCTGAACTCAAAAATTAGAATTTTGTTTAAGAGAATCGAGGCCAGCTTGATTGTCAATTCAATTAGTCTGGAACTGTCACAAATGTCCTGGATCAGGATTAATTTTGGCCATTATTTGCAGAGATCTGAGCAGTGATTTTAACTTTGACCTCCTGTTTGGGGAGGTGGTGGTGGTGGTGGTGAGGTTTGGGCAGTTAAAATGTCACCAGGTCTGCCTGATACATTCTCTCCCACCACCACTTTAATGGCCATGAGAAACCAATCATAATGAAGTGACAAGCACAGCACACTTCATCAGTAGCAGTGGCAGTGAGTAAGAATACCAAAGATATTGTACATGAAGAGTTCAGGAATTTTTTTTTGCTGATGGAGAGACAATGGGTTTGGAATGAAAGAAATTGGGTTTACCAGGTAGGCACTCAGTAATGGAGAAGATTGGGAGGGGTTCAAGCTACAGAATGCTGGTATAGTGAAATCACCAAACCTAAACTGAAGTGAAGTGCTGAAGTGGAAACAGTCTACACTAGGGAGCCAGGTGAAATTTGTCCTTATTTGTTCATGAGCATTCCTGGCATTTCCAACATTTATATCCCATTCCTAGTTGCCCTTGAGAAGTGCCTTGAGAAACATTAAGGTAGATAAGTCCCCAGGGCCCAATGGGATCTATCCTAGAGTATTGAAGGAGGCAAGGGAGATTTCTGGGGCCTTGCCAGAGATCTTTGTACGCTCTTTAGCCATAGGGGAGATCCCAGAAGACTACAGAATAGTCAATGTTGTTCCTTTGTTTAAGAAGAACAATAGGGATAGTCCAGGGAGTTATAGGTTGGTAAGCCTGACGTCAGTGGTAGGGAAATTATTGGAGAAGATTCTTAAAGACAGGATTTACTCATATTTGGAGATGAATGAATTTATTAGGGATTGTCAGTATGGCTTTATGTGAGGAAACTTTGTCTCACAAATTTGATTGAGTTTTTTGAGGAAGTAATGAAAACGACTGATGAGAGTGGGGCAGCGGATGTTGTCTGCATAGAATTTACTAAAGCATTTGACAAGGTCCTCATGGTAGGCTGGTCCAAAAGATTAGGTCACAAGGAATCCATGATGAATTGCCAAGTTGGATACAAAATTGTCTCGGTCATAGAAGACTGAGGCTAGATATGGAGGGGTGTTTTGCGACTGGAAATCTGTGACCAGTGGTGTTCCACTAGGATCAATGCTGGGATCTCTGTTGTTTGTAATAAACATATAGAGTCGGTTCTGCTATAATGCACATTTCTTCAACACGAATTGGCTCTAACATGATTGAAGAATTTAGACCATTATTTGGAAAACACAAAAGTTTCCTCATCTGTATTAGGGAATATGGATAATCTTGGGAATTACAGACCAGGTCAGTCTTACATCTGTGGTGTGCAAGTATTGGAGAGGATTTGGAGAGACAGGATCTATGATTACTTGGAAAACCACAGTTTGATTAGAGATGGTCAGCTGAGAGGGGCAGGTCATGCCTCACAAATCTTATTGAATTCTATGAAGATGTATCAAAACATGTCGATGAAGGTATAGCAGTGGATGCGGTGTACATGAAGTTTAGCAAGGCGTTTGACAAGGTTCCCCATGGTAGGCTCATTCAGAAAGTGAGGAGGCATGGAGTACAGGGAAATCTGTCTGGATACAGAATTGGCTGGTCCACAGAAGTCAGAGGGTGGTGATAAATGGAAAGTATTCAGCCTGGTGCTTGGTGACCAGTGGTGTTCCACAGGGATTGGCTTTGGGACCTCTGCAATTTGTGATTTTTATAAATGACTTGGATGAGGTGGTGGAAGGATGGGCTAGTAAGTTTGCCAATGACACAAAGGTTGGTGGAGTTGTGGATAGTGTGGAGGGCTGTTGTAGGTTGCAATGGGACATTGATAGGACGCAGTGCTGGGCTGACAAGTGGCAGATGGAGTTCAACCTGAAAAAGCATGAATTGAATCACTTTGGAAGGTCAAATGTGAATGCAGAATTACAGGGTTAAAGGCAGGATTCTTGGCAGTGTGGAAGAACAGAAGGATATTGGGGTTCATGTCCATAGATCCCTCAAAGTTGCCACCCAATTTGATAGTGGGTGTATAGTGTGTTAGCTTTCATTAGCAGTGGGATTCAGTTTACGAGCCATGGGGTCATGCTGCAGCTCGAGAGTGTCCTGGTTAGACTACACTTGGAATATTGTGTTCAGTCCTGGTCACCTCATTATAGGAAAGATGTAGAAGTTTTAGAGAGGGTGCAGAGGAGATTCACCAGGATGCTGCATGGACTGCATATATGAAGGAAGGTTGAGGGAGGTAGGACTTTTCTCATTGGAGTGAAGAAGGAGGAGCGGTGATTTGATAGAGGTGTACAAGATGTTGAGCAGCTTAGATAGAGCGGATAGCCAGAGACGTTTATGCATGGCGGAAAGGTTCACCACGAGGGGTCATACTTTTAAAGTAGTTGGAGTTAAAAATCACAACACCAGGTTATAGTCCAACAGGTTTATCTGGAAGCTCTAGCTTTCGGTGCGCTGCTCCTTCATCAGGTGGTTGTACTACCTGACAACCTAGTGTTGTGTGATTTTTAAACTTTGCCCACCCCAGTCCTGCACCGGCATCTCCAAATCAAGGTAATTGAAGGAAGGTTTAGGGCGGATATCAGAGGTAGGTTCTTTACTGAGAATGGTAGGTGCGTGGAATGCACTGCCAGCCATGGTAGTACAGTCAGATACATTGGGGACATGCAAGCGACTCTTGGATAACCACATGGAAGTTAGTACAATGAAGGATATGTAGGTTAGCTTAATCTTAGAGTAGGATAGAAGACTGACATAACGTCAAAGGCTGAAGGGCCTGTACTGTACTGTACCGTTCTACGTTCTATGTATTGGCTATAACATGATTCTGGCCCCATCGTTGGGATGGTTCTGCTATTACACATTTTTCTTATAACGTGGGATCATGCAAGAACAGAATTATTGCAGACTATACAGATGATTTAGATGAGTAAAGGTGATCTGATTAATAAGGTTGCATATGACGCAAAAATTGATGGATTTGTGGATAGTGAGGAAGGATATCAGAGGATAAAGCAGAATATAGATCAGTTGGAAAGCTGGGCTGAGAAATGGCAAATGGAGTTTGTGTGAGGTGATGCATTTAGGAGGTCAAATGCAAGAGTGAAGAATACAGTAAATGACAAGACCCTTGGGAATACGAACGAATAAGGTGGTAAAGAAAACGTACGGCATGCTTGCCTTCATCAGTCAGGGCACAGATTATAAATGTTGACAAGTCATGTTGCATCTGTACGACACTTTAGTTAGGCCACATTTGGAATATTGTGTGCACTATAGGATAGATGTGGAGGCTCTGGAGAAGGTGCAAAAAGTTTATCAGGATGTTGCCTGGATGGAATGTGTTAGCTATAAGGTAAGTTTGGACAGACTTGGATTGTTTTTGTAAGAGCATCGAGGCTGGGGAATGACCTGACAGAAATATATAGAATTGTGATGGGCATGGATAGGGTGGATAGTCAGAGACTTTTTCCTAGGGTGGAAATGTTAAGTAGTAGGGGGCAGAGGTTTAAGGCCAGAGGGGAATGTTTAAAGGAGATGTGTGAGACAAGTCTTTATTATACAGAGGGTGGCTGGTGCCTGGAAAGTGCTGCCAGGGGAGGTAGAAAAAGAAGATATTACAGTAATTTTTAAGAGACATTTAGGCAGATGAACAGGCAGAGAATACAGGCAATTTACAGGTAGACAAGAGAAGTTTAGAATGGCATCATGGTCCGTACAGACATGGTGGGCTGTAGGGCCTGTTCCCATGTACGGTTTGGTATGTTCTATATGAGATTGAGAATAGGTGATTGGCGGTGGTAAATGGTCAGTGTAAAAGAGTCTTACTTTTTGTGGACAGGAGATAGTGGCCCATTTGCCTTTCGCTGTGAGTATCACTGTGTTGTAACTGTACTGGAGTAGTCTGGTGATTTGTGTAGTTATTGCTACAGCACCTGTCTTCATTTTGCTGCATCTTTTAATGCAAAAGTCAAGGCTGCCAACCAGGGCAAGAGACCGGGAGTGTGGCATTACTGGTGCTGCTGTATTGCAGATCAGACATGAAGGCAACACTGATGTATCTGGTTGATGGCTGTAAGTGATCCCATGGCAATGATCCTCAATATTTAAAAGGCATCTGGATGGGTACATAAATAGGAAAGATTTAAAGAGATGTGGGCCAAAAAGCAGGAAAATGGGACTAGTTCAATTTGGGATACCTGGTTGGCATGGTTGAGTTGGACTGAACAGTCTGCTTCTGTGCTTTATAACACTTACATAACTGCAATGCTGGCGACCATTGGAGGGGGTCAAAATGGATCATCTGCTCAGGACTTCTGGCTGAAGCAAATGCTTCAGCTTTATCTTCTGCACCAATGTGCTGGACCTTGCCCATCATTGAGGATAGGGATATTTGTGGAGGCTCCTCCTCCATTGAGTTGTTGAATTGTCCACCACTATTCACGACTGGATGTGGCAGGACTGCAGATCTTAGATCTAATCCGTTAGTTGTTGGATCACTTAGCCTTGTGTATGATCTGCTGTGCGTGCTGTTGACATACAGATATCCTGTATCATAGCTATTCACACAAGGATATAGCTTCAAGCCTTGCAGAATTACATGAAACAGGACTTTCACTTTCTGTCAGGCTCAATCATTGCAGAACAAAAACAGAAATTGTTGGAAAATCTCAGCAGGTCTGGCAGCAACTGTGGAGAGAAATCAGAACATTTCAGGTCCAGTGACCCTGCTTTAGAATAGTAATTCCGGTATTGCTGCTGTAGGTCCTAATGTACACATCAGATCCTCATGCCATTAAACTATCAAATATTTTAACAACCTTAACTTTGAGTACAATAAAGAGAGAACTCACGTATTTAGCATCCGCCCAGCCACTTTTAGGTGACCACATTTTGCCTTCACCAATCAGTCCCAGAGCAAGATGGGCAAGAGGAGCAAGGTCCCCACTGGCACCAACTGTCCCCTTCTCTGGGACGTAGGAGAGACAGGAGGCTACAGGAGGCAAAACGCATTAGGTTAAAAATATATCTGCTCATCTTTGTCAAACAGATACAGTTATTCCAAGCAACTCTTCAAAGACAGTCTTCAACATCAATATTTTTAGATTGTCAGCGCCACAGATGATCACAAATCTCTATTTACTCATTCTTGGCATTTAATGTCCTCGAATATTTCGAACCGTGTAGAGGGTAAAGAACGATTAAGATCAATTTTCAATGTGACCAGAGCAAAAGGGTTTCAACTCCACACACAGCCTGTTTATGACTTGAATTGAATCTGCAATTCACCATCCTGTCATATAGTATTTTCCAAATTCTAACTAATCACTAAGTATAAATGTTTTCCCCCATGTTCTCCCTAGTTCTCAATCATCTGCAGTCTGCTCCCTTGACCACTGAAGATGAGAATCTCCTCATTTACTTGAGCAAAAAAAACTTTCATGATTTTAAACAACTGCAATTTCATCAAATTTCCTCTTAGTCTGCCCAGCCCCCCAAGATGGATCCCATGTTATCATACCGTCACAATCCTGCCTCTTAAGCACCACTCGCATTCAGCTCTCTGACTATCTTGAAACTCTCATGTCTGCATTACAGCACAAGATCCATAACTGGCCATGATATCAGTGGCTCATCAGCCCTCATGAACAAGTGATTCCAGCAGGAATTGTGCAACAATAGGTGTTCTGTCTGCATCCTAACCTCAATGGGAATAGGAGCTAGCCAACAATATTCCCACACTGTGGGCAGTTAATGTCCCAACTCACACCAGTATAACGACCCACACTGTGGGTTAGGCAATGAAGAGGGTCTGGAGTCATATATTGGTCCAGATTTCCTTCCCTGAGGACTTTATGGAACCAGATGTGTTTTTATAACAATCGATAGTAGTTTCAGGGTCACCATCATTAAGACTAGCTTTACATCCCTGATTAATTAATTCATTGAATTCAAATTCCACCAACTTCTCTGGTGGGGTTTGAACCCACATATTGAAGAGCATTAGTCTCGGCCCACAGATGATTGTTCCAGATGCATATCACTATATTAATATCTCCTGTTTATTCTGGTACACAGTTTCATAAATAGCTATAACTCATCACAGAATAATCTACAGTATCTTAAATTAGTCATCCAATATCAAGGATCCTACACCAATATCAGTGAGCACGCCAGCATAGAGTGTTACCCAACACTGATGGACAAAAAAGCTTAAGGAACTTGATTTAATCCAAGGTAATGAGATCTAGTGCATCAAAACTAAGCACAATCCAGTAGTTCAGTACTGACAGATTATAATTCCAATATTTAGCCACAAAAAAGTAATTTTATCATTTCCTAAGGTAGCCTAGTGTTAGCAGTTCTCTCTGTAAATGGCGCTGACAAAATCAACATGTGTTGCCCATTCTGAACCTGTCCCTAAGGAAGGTGGTGTTGAGATGCCTCCTTTAGCTGCTGTAGTCCATGTGCTACAGGTAGACCCACAATGTTGTCAGGAAGGGAGTTTGACCCAGCAACAATTCCAAAGGGAAACTTCAGTAAAGAAACTTATTTCAGTAAAGGCTGGAGTAGCAATGGCATAAAGGGCAGAGAGGAGAACATTTCTGAAGTGTGTTAGAAAACTTTTCTAGATCAATTGGTTTTGGAGAAAAGGAGACATTGCTGAGCCTGGTTCTCAAGAATGAGAGGAATCAACTGCATCAAGTGTCAGTAAGGGAACAGCAATCACCACATCATAAGATTTAGTTTAGCTGAAAGGTGCGTTTGAAGCAGTTTGCTGCGGCGGGAGGTGAAAACTGAAGGGGGTTCAGCTGTTAACAGGAGGTAGAGAAGATGCAAGAGAGGGTAAATAAAAAGAGAAACAAAGCCCAATATTGAGTACACTATAAAATGTGGAATGATACCAAAACATGACATTAAGATATAATTGTTACTACAGAAATGTGGCTGCACAGTGACCTGGAGTGGGAACTGAATAACCAAGATTATTCAACATTTAAGGACAGACAAAAAGGAAAAAAAATGTGGCAGAGCTCTGATAATAAGATAGTATGTTAGTCAGGGAGGATCTCAATTTGAAAGAACGTTGTATGGATTGTGCTCGGGAAGGAACTAGGAAACAGTAAGGGGCAGCAGACATTGTCAGTTCCTTTAGCATCAGTCCAACCAAAGTTGGTGTAAAGTGGATATCTCCCTTTGTGGGGGCAATCTAGAACTAGTCATAGCTTGTGGCAAATTTAAAACGGAGATGAGGTGGAATTATTTCTCTCAAATGATAATAAACCTGCAGAATTCAGTACTCTAGAGTGCGGTGAACACCAGAACACAGTAAATTTAAGGAGAAGGGAAACATTTTAATTAGCAACAGATTAAAATGTTATAAGGAGCAGGCAGAGGAGTGGAGCTGAGGACAAGAGGAGATCAGCCATGATCGTATGAAATGGTGTAGCAGGCTCAAGGGGCTGAATTGCTTTCTCCTGCTCTAGTTCTAGTGTTCTTAGGGAAGAGGTTCAGTAAACTGGGCCTGTATTCTCTAGAGGTTTGAACAATAAGAAGTGCTCCCATTGAAACATAGAAATAACAAAGGGATAGACAGGGTAGACGGAAGTAAGGCTCTTCCACAGTTGGAGAATCTAGGACCAGGAGGCACAATTTGAAAATATGATAGATGCTATTTAAGACCAAAATGAGGAGAATTTGCTTTTCTCAGAGAATGGCAAATCTTTGTAATTCTCTACCCCAGAGAACTATGGAAGCTTGGCATTCGGGTACATTTAGAGATTGATTAATTTTTGATTATCAGTGGGGAAAAGGACTATGGAAATGAAGTGGATAAAAGACAGTGAACATTTCTATCAGCCTTGATCATATTAAATGATAAGTCCGGCTCTATGGGCTGAATGGCCTACTCATGTTATGTTCCTATGAACAAAGAGAAATCTGAAATAAAAATCTTTAAATGGCAGATGGACTGGTTTCAGAAGTGTGAAGACTGACTTCTCCCAGGCACATTGAAATCAAGCGACTGAGAGAAAGTGAAGACTGCAGTTGCTGGAGAGTCAGAGTTGAAGAGTGTGGCGCTGGAATAGCACAGCAGGTCAGGCAGCATCCAAGGAGAGTCAACGTTTCAGGCATAAGCCCTTAATCAGGAATGTTATTGAAGGGGTTATGCCCGAAATGTCGACTCTCCTGCTGTTTGGATGCTGCCTGACCTGTTGTGCTTTTCCAGTGCAACACTTTTCAAAACTGATATCAAGGTTTGAGAGGTAACTAAGCAAGAGACTATATTTAAAAGAAGAAATAGTTTGAGTAGAATCTTTTAAATATTCAATCACAAGTACATTCACACCACACAAATGCCAGGTTATGACCATCACAACTAAGAAACAAATCTAACTAACAGCCCTTGACATTCAATAGAGTTACCATCACTGAATTCCCCACAATCAACATCCTTGGCGGGGACCATTAACCAGAAACTCAACTGAACTTGCTACATAAACACAGAACAAGTCTAGGGTGAGGAATTCTGCAATAAATAACTTGCCTCCTGTCTCCCCAAAGCCTGCCTATAATCTACAAGGCTCAAGTCAGGGGTGATGGAATACTCCCCACTTGCCTGTATGAGCGCAGCTCCAACCACAAGAAGCTTGATATCATTCAGGACAAAGCAGTCATAAACTTCCTCCATCACCGATGCTCAAAAGCAACAGTGTGTACCATCTACAAGATGCACTGCAGAATCCAAAGATTGTCATACAGTACCTTCCAAACCCACAACTGTTTCCATTTTAAAGGACAAGCACAGCAGATACATGGGAACATCAGCACCTGCGAATTCCTCTCCAAGCCACTCACCATCCTGATTTGGAAATATATCACCATTCCTTCACTGTTACTGAACTGAAGTCCTAGAATTCCCTCCCTAACAAAGAACAGTACAGCTCAGTACAGGCCGTTCAGCCCTCAATGTTGTGCCAATGTTTTATCCCACTCGAAGATCAAACTAACCTACATACCCTTCATTTTACTTTTATCCACGTACCTCTTCAAGAATCGCTTACATGTCCCTAGTGCATCTGACTACTACCACTGCTGGTAGTGCATTCCACGCACCCACCACACACTGTGTAAAGAACCTACCGCTGACGTTTCCCCTCTACCTTCCTCCAAACACCTTAAAATTATGTCCCCTCATGATAGCCACTTCCATCCTGGGAAAGAGTCTCTGGCTATCCACTGTACTTATGCCTCTCATCATCTTGTACACCTCCATCAAATCATCTCTCATCCTTCTTCGCTCCAATGAGAAAAGACCTAGCCTCAACATTTCTTCATAAGACATGCCCTGCAGTCCAGGCAGTATCCTGGTAAATCTCCTCTGCACCCTCTCAAACTTCCACATCCTTCCTAGAATGAGCTGACCAGAACTGAACACAACATTCCAAGTGTGGTCTAACCAGGGTTTTATACATCTGCAGCATAACCTCACGGCTCTTAAACACAATCCCCCGATAATGAAAGCCAACACACCATACACTTTCTTAAAACACAATTAAATTTGGGTGGCAACTTTGAGGGATCTGTGGACATGAACCCCAAGATCTTTCTGTTCCTCAACACTACCAAGAATCCTGCCTTTAACCCTGTAACCTGCATCCAAATTTAACCTTCCAAAATGAATCACTTCATGCTTTTCCAGGTTAAACTCCACCTGCAACTTCTCAGCCCAGCTCTGCATCCTATCAATGTCTTGTTGCAACCTACAACGGCCCTCCACATTATCCATAACTCCACCAACCTTTGTGTCCTTGGAAAACTCACTAATTCACAGTTCCAATTCCTCATCCAAGTCCTTTATAAAACTCTCAAAGAACAGAGGTCCCAGAACAGAGCCCTTTGAAACACCACTGGTGGGCATTGTGGGTCAACCTTCAGCACATGGAATGCAGTGGTTCAAGAAGGCAGCTCACCACCACTTTCTCAAGGGGCAACTAGGGATGGGCAATAAATGCTGGCCCAGCCAGCAAGACCCACATCTCAAATGATGTTCCTATTAGAGAAGATGCAAAACTTAACCTACTCTTAGAAAACAAGGCATAGCAGGTGACTGAGGTGTTAGTGAGGGAGCACTTTGGGGCCAACAACCATAATTCTATTAGCTTTAAAATAGTGATGGAAAAAGGATAGACCAGATCTAAAAGTTCAAGTTCTACATTGAGGAAGGCTAATTTTCATAGTATTAGGGAAAAGCTTTCAAAAGCTGACTGATGGCAGATGTTCACAGGTAAAGGGATGGCTGGAAAATGGGAAGCCTTCAAAAATGAGATACTGAGAGTCCAGAGACAGTATATTCCTGTTAGGATGAAAGGTAAGGCTGGTATGTTTAGGGAATGCTGGAATACTCGAGAAATTGAAATTTGGTTAAGAAAACAGGCATATAGACAGGAGAGATTGAGTGAATCCTTACAGTATAAAAACAGTAGGAGTATACTGAAGAGGGAAATCTGGAGGGCAAAAAGGGGACATGAGATAACTTTGGCAAATAGGGTTAAGGAGAATCCAAAAGGTTTGCAAGGGAGAGAATAGGGCCCCTCAAAGATCAGCAAGGCAATCTATGTGTGGAGCCGCAGGAGATGGGGGAAATACTAAATAAGAATCTTGCAAGAATATTTACTGTGCAGGAGGGCATGGAAGATATAAAATGTGGGGAAATATACAGTGACATCTTGAAAAATGCCCATATTGCAGAGGTGGTGGAGCTGGGTGTCTTGAAACATATAAAAGTGGATAAGTCCCAGGACCTGATCAGGTGTACCTTAGAACTTTGTGGGAAGCTAGGGAAGTGATTGCTGAGCCCCTTGCTGAGATATTTGTATCATCAATAGTCACAGCTGAGGTGTCAGAAGACTGGAGGTTGACTAACATGGTGCCACTATTTAAGAAAGGTGGTAAGGAAAAGCCAGGGAATTGTAGACTGGAGAGCCTGACATTGGTGGTGGGCGGCACGGTGGCACAGTGGTTAGCACTGCTGCCTCGCAGTGCCAGAGACCCGGGTTCAATTCCCGACTCAGGCGACTGACTGTGTGGAGTTTGCACGTTCTCCCCGTGTCTGCGTGGGTTTCCTCCGGGGGCTCCGGTTTCCTCCCACAGTCCAAAGATGTGCAAGTCAGGTGAATTGGCCATGCTAAATTGCCCGTAGTATTAGGTAAAGGGGTAAATGTAGGGGTATGGGTGGGTTACGCTTCGGCGGGTCGGTGTGGACTTGTTGGGCCGAAGGGCCTGTTTCCACACTGTAAGTAATCTAATCTAATCTAATCTAAAGTTATTTGATGGAATCCTGAGGTACAGGAGTTATATATATTTGGAAAGGCAAGGACTGATTAGGGAAAGTCAACATGGCTTTGTGCATGGGGATATCATGTCTAATGAACTTGATTGAGTTTTTTTGAAGAAGTAACAAAGAGGATTGATGAGGACAGAGCAGCAGACATGATCTATATGAACTTCAGCAAGGCTGTCAACAAGGTTCCTCACTGGAGACTGGTTAGCAAGGTTAGATCTCATGGAATACAGGGAGAACTACCTATTTGGATACAGAACTGGCTTAAAGGTAGAAGACAAAGGATGGTGGCGGAGGGTTGCTTTTCAGACTGGAGACCTGTGACCAGTGGTGTGCCACAAGGATCAGGGTTGGGTTCACTGCTTTTCATCATTTATATAAATGATTTGGATGTGAACATAGGAGGTATATTTAGTAAGTTTGCAGATGACACCAAAATTTGAGGTGTAGTGGACAGCAAAGAAGGTTACCTCAGATTACAATGGGATCTTGATCAGATGGGCCAATGGGCTGAACAATGATAGAGGCAGTTTAATTTAGATAAATGTAAGGTGCTGCATTTTGGAAAAGCAAATCAGAGCAGGACTTATACAATTAATGATAATGTCCTGGGGAGTGTTGCTGAACAAAGAGACCTTGGAGTGCAGGTTTACAGTTCCTTGAAAGTGGAGTCGCAGGTAGATAGAATAGTGAAGAATGCGTTTGGTATGCTTTCTTTTATTGATCACACCATTGAGCATAGGAGTTGGGAAGTCATGTTGCAGCTGTACAGGACGTTGGTTAGGCCACTTTTGGAATATTGTGTGCAATTCTAGTCTCCTTCCTATCAGAAGGATGTTGTGAAGCTTGAAAGGGCTCACAAAAGATTCACAAGGATGATGGCAAGGTTGGAGGATTTGAGCCATACGCAGAGACTGACTAGGCTGTGGCTGTTTTCCGTGCAGCGTCGGAGGCAGAGGGGTGACTTTATAGAGGTTTATAAAATCAGGAGGGGCATGGATAGGATAAATAGACAAGGCCTTTTCCCTGGAGTAGGGGAGTCCAGATCTAGAGGGCATAGGTTTAGGGTGAGAGAGGCAAAATATAAAAGGAACCTAAGGGGCAACGCTTTCACGCAAAGGGTCGTGCGTGTATGGAATGAGCTGCCAGAAGTAGTGATGAAGGATGGTATAATTACAGCATTTAAAAGGCATCTGGATGGGTAAAATAAAAAGAACGGTTTAGTGGGGTATGGGTCAAGTGCTGGCAAATGGGACTAGATTAAATTAGGATATCTGGTTGGCATGGATGAGTTGGAAGGAAGGGTGTTCCTGTGCTGTATGCCTCTATGTCTCAAAATGAAAAATAAAGTGAACCCTCCGCAGTCCTTCCTACAACAGGGTTTCAAAGTCACACATTCATCTCAGAAAAACATCATCCCTTAACTCATGTCAAAGACCTTACAGACCAGGAAATTTGCACATTACCATTAAATGCCTGGATCATTTGATTGAGGGTCTCTAAAGAGATCCCACTGTAACCTTTGGCGAGGACATTGATCCGGAGAGCCAGCAGCATCCGGGATCTCTTTGGGGACAAGGGCTTACCAACACCTGATGGGCAGAGTTAACAACAGATCAATGAACCACATCGATTTGAAACATACACATTGAACAGTCTATTAGAATGTTGAGATGAATGGCCCATACCAGCAGAATGGGAACGGATAAGGTTTTCTTGGAGTTCTCTGGGTAGAGAGCAGAGAAAAGATTACACATTGGAGCAATCCTTTTTAAACTCAAAACATCATTATTGCTACATTTTGACACAGGGATAGAAAGTTTAAAAATGCCTTCCCAAATTTGGGGGTGGGGGGTGGGTCTCAAGCCCCTGATCCTGAGTGAGCTGGAAAAATTCAGACAGAGATTAATCTTCAGAAAGAGGGAAACCAATATGGTTCGGAATTCTGACTCTTTATCACTTTCTAGAGTTTGTAAGAGGAGGGCTGGCCAGAAATGGGAAGAGGTTATTCAGCCCTTTGTGTGTGTTTCACCAGCAAATGAGGTCAGGGTTCGGATGTCCTCAGTGTACATGGTTACCAGGGCAACAATGGCTCTTGAATGAGTTCATCTAGGACAGAGAATTGTGGAAACAACCCTCAGGAGAAGGTCAGCAACATCAGGAAGATGAATGTAAAGAAGATAGAGATTCCATATTTCACAAACAAAGTTGATGTGAATTGGGATATATGAGTGGAAAAGAGTTTTATTAGGCATGGAAGTTTCTTGGAAATGATCCTGCTCTCTGTAGCTGGCGGAGAAAGTGAGGACTGCAGATGCTGGAGATCAAAGTTGTAACTTTCTTGCTGGAACAGCACAGCAGGTCAGGCAGCATCCAGGGAACAGGAGATTCGACGTTTCGGGCACAGGCCCTTCTTCAGGAAACCTGAAGAAGGGCCTGTGCCCGAAACGTCGAATCTCCTGTTCCCTGGATGCTGCCTGACCTGCTGTGCTGTTCCAGCAATAAAGTTTCAACTCTGCTCTCTGTAGCTACTTAGGGATTTGGACAGGTTGGGCAGAAATTATTCGAAGACCATGAATTAAGATCATGGAAGTACCACTGTGATATAAATGTTTTCATTGTACAAAGAGCCACAGAATCAGGTAGACTGCTAGTTTGACACCCGAAGCTGGTATTAGTCTGTATTGACTTCAAACAACAAGTCAAATCCCCAGCAGGGTGTGCAACTATATCCCATCAGTGTACTGTTAAGCATGTTTGCCTACAAATGTCAAACAGAAAGATAGAGAACCAGATCTAAATCTACTACAGAGAGTTAACACGAGCAGCAATTCACTCACAAAACAATCAAACTCACTTGAGCTTATTGTGCGGGATAACAGTCCGAGCAAACTTCCCAAAGCCTGTAGTTATCCCATAGACAACTGAAAGAAGAATGAAGTTGAAAAAGTCATTTTCCGTTATTGCCTTGGGCTGTTGTGTTTTACTAGTACATAATAAGCAGTGTGTGCAAATAAATGGCAGTCAACTTTATTACAGAATTCAGAAATGTAAACCGATTAAGCTTTTGTAAAATATCCTGGAAGACCTATATTTTCCTGAGGTTGAATTGAGTGGATTCTCAGGTCATTGAACCATTCTGCCTCCTCCTTTTCACCATACCTTTATTTTCTTTCACAATGTTTTCCAGAAGTAACCTTGACTGTTTGATCCTTTCCTCTGCTTCCGTGGTTAGCTGGGGAAGATGGGGGAAGGTAAGATCAAACCGCTGTTGCTCTGCGAATCTGGTGTATTGAAATCCAAAACTGTTAACGCTCAAGTCCAATAAATATACTCACCTTGATCTTGTAAAGCCCTCTTCCCAACTGAACTAGATCTTCTATTGTTAGATGGTTTCCATCTAGACAAATATACTGAAATAATGTGTTTTTCCTTTAGAACGTTTGATCAGCATTGAGCAAAGTACATAAACAAAGAAAATAGAACAGGAATAGGTTATTTGAGCCTGCTCAATCATCCAGTTTGATCATGGCCGATCATTCACCCCAGTCCCAGCTCCTTTACCCCATACCCTTTAGCCCTAAGAACTACATCTTTCTCCTTCTTGAAAACACTCAATATTTTGACTTGAACTGCTTTTTGTGACAGAATTCCACAGACTCATCACTGCTTTGTGAAGTAATTTCTCCTTATCTCAGTCCTAAATGGCCTACCAGTATCCTTAGACTGTGCCCCTTGGTTCTGGACTCCCTGGTCATCAGAAACATCCTTCCTGGGTTTCTCCTGTCGAAACAACTTGTCTGAGATTTCCCCTCATTCATAATTCTAACCAATCCAGGCTCTCTTCATACGTCAGTCCTATCATCCCAGGAATCAGCCTGGTAAACCTTCGCTGCACTCCCTCCATAGCCAGAACATCCTTCCTCAGTTACGGAGCCAAACTACACAAAATACTCCAGGTGAAGTCTAACCAAGATCCTGTACATTTCAGCAAGACATCCTTGTTCCTGTACTTGAATCCTCTCACTATGAAGGCCAATGTACCAACTTTACTGCATCTGCATGCTTAATTTCAATGTTTGGTGTCCAAGGACACCCAAGTCTGTTTGCACTTTTTCCTTTTCCCAATCTATTGTCACTCAGATAATAATTAGCCTGCCTGTTTTTGCTGCCAAAATGGATAATCTCAGATTTATCCGCATTATCTGCCAGGCACGTGATCACTCACTCGACTAGTTCAAATGTAACTGAAGCATCTCTGCATCCTCTCAGTTCATCCCCTCAGTCAGCTTTGTATCAGAGATATTACATTTAGTTCAATCATCCAAACCATTAATGTATATTGTATATGGCTGGGGTCCAAGCACTGACCCCTGTGGTTCTCCACTACACACTGCCTGTCAAAGCTAAGGATTATAATAATGTCTACATCTAAAGTACTATAACCTTTTCATTGGAACCAACATGTAACTGACCATTTTAAAGGACCATCATACATTGTGACCATGTGTCAGGCTAACCATCTGATAAACAAATGATCACCCTAATTCCAGGGTGAAATTTTGAAAAATGTATTTTTGAAGTGTTTGAAGTAGAGCAGTTAATGACCGAGCAGGAACTGTCATGGTTGAAAAGAGCTCGGTCTGTCTTGACCTGACCAACAAGGCAGGAATTGCTCATTAGTATGAGCTTTAGACATTAAGACTTTTCTTCACATTCAGTTTTACTACAATTGAATTATCACCTGCTCAGACTGTGTCTCAGTGTGGAACCATTCCAAATACAAATTCACCCTATAGACTTATGACACACACACATGCACACTTGCATAAGTCTCTGGGGCGAATTTGCATTTGCAGATTTGCATGGGCAGATGCATTCATTTTGTTCAAAAAGCACAGTCAGCCCATGTTACATTTTATAAATTCCTACTCTGGAAGTAGAATCAGTCTGACTCAAGATTGGGATACAGACTGACTCTAACCTCACACCTTTAATGCATTGTCTGAGCTGAGCAATCACTTTTTTTTAAAATTAAGCCTTACATTATCTCGGGACTGTGACTTGAAAGAAGTTCTGGGATTTATATATTAATGAATCGAAACCTACATCCCCATTCTAAGTGATTAAACACTTGAACTACAATCTAGGTTTGTTCAACATTGCATCAGTTGTTTGACACTTTGATACATTGTGTCCTTTGATCAAGACCCACTAACTACCGGATGAAGAAGCAGCACTCTGAAAGCTTGTACTTCCAAATAAATCTGTTGGACTATGTCTGGTGTTGTGATTTTTAATTTTCCTGGCTGAGGACCACTGACTCCTAACCCTAGGTTGGACATAACATTTTTTTTCTGTCTGTGACTCTGTTCCTGCAATCCCTTTTAGTCTTTCTCTTCATCTCCACACCCAAGTCCAAAAACTCTGGTTTCTTCCCAAACCCTTCAAAGCGCATTTGACACCACTCACTGAAATCTCTTTGAAAAGTCCCTCTATTTCTCTCTAGAATTTAAATAGCATTCCAAAACACAACTTGCAACAGATTTGATCAATTTTCCTAACTCCTCCCAACAAATATCAAAGTCCTTTCCTTTATTCCTTGTCTCTATGTCCTTTTTCCTGCACTAAGGGTCCCATTTCCAACCTCCTTTTCCTCTCAGAGGTAACCACAAAACTGGAATCATAGAAAGAAGTCTGCACCATCCCTCCGAAGAGCATCCCACCTAGATCCAGACCCCCATCTTAATCCCCACTTTTTGCTATGTCTAACCACTTAGCTTGCACATTCCTGGATGCTGTAGGCAATTCAGCATTGCCAATCCACTTAACCACATCTTTAGACTGTGGGAGGAAAACACAGCACCCGGAGGAAAGCCATGCAGACCTCGGGAGAACATACAAACTCCACACAGTCACCAGAGGAGGAGGAGTTGAACCTGTATCTCTGGAGCGGTGAGGCAGCAGTGCTAACCACTAGCCATTGTGCCAACTGTGCCTATTTGTTCCTGCAACACCACATTTGAATCCCTCCATCGAGTCTTAACATAATGTATGTGGTAAACTTCCCCCTCCTTATGTTTCTCAACCATCCTCTTACACAGTCACCACACCATCCTCCTCTGACATCTCTCCCCTATCATGTAGCTGGCAGGAATTCCTTCCACGTGCTTCCACTCTTAGCTTTCTAATGACCGAAATGGTGTTCCCACACCATTACCTCTAGATCTCCCAATGATCTATCTTTGGTCCCTTCCTATTTCTCATTTACCTGATGCCCTCAGCAACACCATCTATTGCACAGTGTTGTTTTCACATATCTGTCTGCACGCAGCATTATCTCACCACCACATCTCTCAATCCCTCAGCGCTAGGAAATGATCAGACTGCTTATCCCACATTTTGTACTAAAGGAGCAGAAAGTTCCTCAAATTAAACCAGATCACAATCAAAGCCAAAGCCAAAACCAAAACCAATCCCCATCGCAAACTCTAGCAAGTGACTCCATCCCCACACTGTCAGACATCACTCCAAGGCTGAACCAGACCATTCACAGTTTGTCTCATGTTTGACCCTCAGATGAATTTCATCACTGAATGATCGTGGCAACAGAGGAACCCATTCAGCCCATCATGTCTACATTTTCACCCAATCGTTATGTCCATCTGCTTCCACCTCCATACTAATGGCCAACTCTATCCCTGTACTGTTCAATCCCTTGTTCAGGACTTTGTTAATTCAGGGCTGGATTGTTTCCAAGGGTTAAATTAGAATTGAAAATGCTCAAAACACTCAGCAGGTCTGGCAGCATCTGTAAAGTCACACAGAGAAACTGACTGAACGTTTGAGACTTGGAGACCTCTTGACAGGTTTCTGAAAAGTCACAATTAAGAGATCCTGAACAGTGGACTGGGTGGGACAATTACAAAGAAGGTCTGTGATGCAAAGGACTGGGTTACAAAGGAGATAGTATTCCAGGACAAAGGGGAATAATAAAGAGAGGGCAAGAAACAAAGATGTGTCAGGAGCAGGTGTACTACTGTCTGAAAGTGGAACTCAGAAAAACATACGTGCAAAGAAAAGGAAACAAAATGGGGCAGGGTTTGAGTTTAGCAATTTCAGACAGCAATGTTGAGTCTGGAAAGCTGTAATGAACTTAGTAATGAGATAAGGTTTTGCACTTTAGGCTCAGAGGGAGCCTGACTGGAACAGTACAGGTTGAGGACAGCAATGTCAGTGTGAGAGTGAGGTGGAGAACTCCAGGAATGGTGTCTGAAATTCTCTTCCTCAGATGGCTAAGGTAGCTCAGTCGTTAAGCAAGTTCGAGACATAAATCAATAGGTTTCTGGAGACTAATAACATCAAGGGATGTGGAGCTAGCAGGCTAAAGAAATTGTGCAGAGATCAGCTGTAATCTTTTTGAATGACAGATCAGGTTTGATGGGCTGAATGGCCAACTCCTGCTCCTATTTCATATGTTTATTAATAACGTGACAGACTGCTGGAAGCTCAGGGAGAACAGAACAGAGGTGTCACCAACATTTAGCCTTCCTCCCTGGTGTAGTGGAGATCACATTGGCAGCAGTGAGTACAACAGACCAGATTGGAAGGAATGCATGGAACCTTGGACAGTGAGGAGGTACATGGTCAAGTGGTGTAATTCCTGTATTTGCACAGAAAAGTGCTACAGAAAGTAGGTGGGAGTGCAGTTTAACAAGGAGTGAACCAGGTCAAGACCATTGATTACCAAGTGAATGGTCCATTTGGAATAATGAAGACATTCCTGGTTAAGCTTCCACATTCTACTGCCTGTCAACCTAAGAACATCTAAACTGCTAGCCTGTCCTAAATTGCACAAAGTCCAATTCACTTCTCACTCTCTCCTGCAAACTGCTGACCTACATTGTCTCTTAAGCAATCCCTTAACTTCTGGGTTTGGGACTCTTCCTACCTGTCTGTAAACTCCTCCAGCCTTAAAACCTTCAGAGATATCTGCACCTCTCCAATTCTCGCACCACAAACTTATCGCCACCTACCTTGACACCGTCCCGTACCTTTTGGTCCAGGATGTCCCCACATACATTTGGGACACCACCCATGCCATCCACCACTTTTGTTTCCCGGGTCCCAAGCCTCATCTTCACCATGGTCATTCAGTCCCTATACACATCCATCTGCTATGACAAAGGCCTCCAAGCCTTCTGTTTCTTTCTCTCCCACTGACCCAACCAGTACCCTTCCACTGACACATTCATTCAATTGGCCTAACTAGTCCTCACCTTCAACAATTTCTCCTTCGAATCACCCTACTTCTTCAGACCAAACAGGTAGCCATGGGCACCTGTATGGGCCCCAGCCATGCCTGCCTCTTCATCGGGTATGTGGAATAGTCCATCATCTGCAGCTACACTGGCACTATTCCCCACCTTTTCCTCTGCTACATTGATGATTGTATCAGCGCTACTTTGTGCTCCCACGAGGAGCTTGAACAGTTCATCTACTTCACAAACACCTTCCACCCTGACCTCAGGTTCACCTGGACCATCTCAGACACCTCCCTCCCCTTCCTCAACCTCTCCATCTCCATTTCCTGTGACTGACTCAACACAGGCATCTATTCGCTGAGCTGTAGGTTTGATATCCAGACATTTCATTACCTGGCTAGGTAACATTATCAGTGGCGACCTCCAAGTGAAGCGAAGCTGTTGTCTCCTGCTTTCTATTTATATATTTGTCCTGGATGGGGTTCCTGGGGTTTGTGGTGATGTCATTTCCTGTTCGTTTTCTGAGGGGTTGATAGATGGTATCTAGATCTATGTGTTTGTTTATGGCGTTGTGCTTGGAGTGCCAGGCCTCTAGGAATTCTCGGGCATGTCTTTGCTTAGCCTGTCCCAGGATAGATGTGTTGTCCCAGTCGAAATGGTGGGTTTTTTTCCTCCATGTGTAGGGCTACGAGGGAGAGAGGGTAGTGTCTTTTTGTGGCTAGCTGGTGTTCGTCTATCCTGGTGGCTAATTTTCTTCCTGTTTGTCCTACATAGTGTTTGTGGCAGTCCTTGCATGGAATTTTGTAGACGACGTTGGCTTTGTCCATGGGTTGTACTGGGTCTTTTAAGTTTGTTAGTTTTTGTTTGAGAGTGTTGGTGGGTTTGTGTGCTACTAGGATTCAGAGGGGTCTTAATAGTCTGGCTGTCATTTCTGAAACTTCTTTGATGTATGGTAAGGTGGTTAGGGTTTCTGGCTGTGTTTGGTCTCCTAGTAGCACAAAGGAGACTACTAGGACCTCCTACCAACCCACCCTGCACCTTCCCTTGCCACCACAAGAGGTGTAAAGCCTGTGCCCACACCTCCACCACCACCACGCCCCCCCCCCATCCAAGGCCTCAAAGGATCCTTCCACATCCAGAGATTTATTTGTACTTCCACACGTCATCTACTGTATCTATTGCTCTCCATGTAGTCTTCTCAACACTGGGGAGACAAGACACCAATTTGCAGAACGTTTCAGAGAACATCTCTGGAACACACGCACTACACAAACCCACCACCCTGTGGCCGAAAACTTCAACTCCCCTTCCCACTGCGCCAAGGACATGCAAGTCCTGGGCCTCCTCCGCCACCAAATTCTAGCCACCTGCACCAGGACAAAGAACGCTTCATCTTCCACCTTGGGACCCTCCAACCACATGGGATCTACGTCAATTTGACCAGTTTCCTCACCTCCCATCCCCCCCACCTTATCCCAGATCAAACCCTCCAACTCGGCACCACTCTCTTGAACTGTCCTACCTGTCCATCTTCCTTCCCACCTATCTGTTCCAACCTATCACCATCACCCTCCACCTTCATCTACCTATCACATTTCCAGCTACCTTCCCCTCCAGCCCCATCCCACTCATCTCTCAGTCCCTTTAGGTTCTCCCTCACATTCCAGATCAAGAGCTTATGCTCGAAATGTCGACTCTGCTGCTCATTGGATTCTGCCTGACCAGCTGTGCTTTGTCAGGACCACACATTTTTGACAGTGATTTTCAACTGTCTGCCATCAGTTGCAGAGCCGTACAAGCATGGAAACAGACTCTTGAGTCCAACTCATCCATGCCAACCAGATATCCTAAATTAATCTAGTCCCATTCATGTACGCATCCAGATGCCTTTTAAATGTTGTAATTGTACCAGCCTCCACAACTTCCTCTAGCAGTTCCTTCTATATGTGCACTACCCTTTGTGTCAAAAAGTTGCCCCTTAGGTCCCTTTTAAATCTTTGTCATGCCTTCGGCTGCCTAGGCTCAAAGCTCTGAAATTTTCCCATCTAAACATTTCTCCTTCATTCTTTAAGATACTCCTTAAAACCTATTTGACCAAGCTTTAGTCAACCCTAATATTGCATGTGGCCCACAGATGCATTTTTTGTTGTAATGCTCCCCCAAGAAATACTTTGCAGTGCTATACGCCACATAAATAGAAGTTGTTTCTATCCTGCAATTTAGAATATATTTAGAAGCTACAGTACAAACCGCAAGTTGAAAGCTGATTAGAATAGAGACAAACTACCATGGATAATGGAAATCTGAAACAAAACAACAAATGCTGGAGAAACTCAAATGGAGAGATTCAGAAGAAGCTTTAACAGATTATCTCTCTGCATAGACATGGCCAGCCCTGATGAGTTTCTCCAGCATTCTCTAAGTTTATCTGAAAGTTAATTCAGGTCTCCAGTCCAGGGAAAAAGACTGAAGTGTCGATGAAATGAAGGTAAAGCTGTGATGAGGAAACACGTTTACCTCAGTTGGCTCCTGGTACTTGCTGTATCTGTGTGAGTGACTAGTTAAGGCATTTCATCTCCTACTAAAATCTTTCATTTTGCAGACTAAAAAACTGGAAATGTTTATAGAAAATAGTCAATTGTGAGTCTCATTCTCACCAAACTGGCAGTGGGACTTTTCTAAAGAGAAGCTGACCTCTGAATGTACAACCAACTCTCCTCAGTGGCAGTAAAAGGGTACCTATCTGGGAAGGTCTCCTGAGCTGCTGAAAGGCACTATAGAAATGTTGATCTTTATTTTTAATCTAAGGATACAGGTGAACTCTCTCAGGTTGAGATGGGATAAACTCTGAAGACATCAGATCATCCTCCAGCACTGGGTTAGAGAGAGAAACTGACATTAGTTACTTCATCACTCAATTCATTACAGAGATCAACAGCGAGTCAATGACAGTTTAATTAACCAATTAGTGAGCTGACTAGTTAATTTATTGGCAAGTTGATTTATTTGAGTGAATCAGAGTTAAGAAGTGAGTTGAACAATTACTAAACTGATTGAATTATGAGTGGATTTGTCAATGAACTAATTGTCAAGAGTGTGGTGCTGGAAAAGCACAACAGGTCAGACAGCAACCGAGGAGCAGGAGAGTCGAAATTTAGGGCAAGAGCCCTTCGTCAAGAATACCCTTCATCAAGGGCTTTTGCCCGAAATGTCGATTCTCCTGCTCCTCGGATGCTGCCTGACCTGCTGTGCTTTCCCAGCACCACATTTTCAGCTCTGATCTCCACATCTACAGTTCTCACTTTCTCCTGATGCACTAATTGTGTTGAGTTGACTGATTACTGAGTCAGTTGATTGACTGGATGCACAATGAGTTTGATTACTTTGTGCCAATGAGTCCTTTGATTACCGAGTCACTGAATTGATGGGTTCCGACCAGTGAAGCTCTAACCAGCTCTGCCCCTCTTCTTACCGATCTCGATGAACTCGTTATCCTCCAGGACATCGTGAACCGCATCGTCCAGGTCTAACGAGCCGAGTCCCTGACAGCGGCGGACCATAAACCGGGGGCTGGAGCCCGGCCTCATGCCGCCGCTGTCCGGCTTGTTCTTCACATAACGGCGGAGCGCCTCTGTAGCCAGCCACGCCACACTGACCGAGGTGTCCTTACAGGGTACGGTCAGCCACTCACCCCGGACATGCACCGTGAACCGGGCCATCCTTCGGAACAGACCCTGCACGAGACTCACAAGGAGCTCTCCACTTCCCTCGAGCCAACACCACCAGCCCCCTCCACTTGCCTCTCATCCCTCGAGCCGGCCCCTCCCCTTCCCACCCCTTCCCACCCTCGAGCCGGCCCCGCCCCCACCAGCCACCCTCGAGTGAACGTCCCCATTCTAGCCCCGCCCCACCCCTCTCCCGCGTCGCACCCTCCCTTCCCACCCTCGAGCCAGCCCCGCCCCCACCAGCCACCCTCGAGTGAACGTCCCCATTCTAGCCCCGCCCCACCCCTCTCCCGCGTCGCATCCTCCCTTCCCACCCTCGAGACAGCCCCGCCCCCACCAGCCACCCACTCTCGAGCCAGCCCCGCCCCCACCAGCCACCCACCGTCGAGCTAGCCCCGCCCCCACCAGCCCCCCACCCCCGAGCCAGCCCCGCCCCCACCAGCCAGCCACCCTCGAGCCCGCGCCCCCATTCAACACCCCCCCCACCCCTCTCCCGCGTCGCACCCTTCCTCCCCCTTCTCGAGCCAGCCCTGTCCCCTCCCCGACCCCTCAGGCAGCCCCTCCTTTTGGCAACTACTGGGAAGGGCACAGAAAGTGCGGGGTTTCAACGTCCACTACCAAGAATGGCCCAACAGCAGCACTGCTGATCAAGCTGGTCAGGTCCTAATGGACATAGCTGCGAGACTAATTCTGGGATAGATGGTGAATGAACCAAAATGAGGGAAAAACCTGTTTGACCTCATCCACGCCAATCTGCCAGCTACAGATGCATCTGTCCATGAGTGTACCAGTAAGAGTGACTGCCGGATAGTTCTTGTGTAGACAAAGTCCCCCCTCACATTGGTAATGCCCTCCATGGTGTTGTGAGGAACATCACTATGCTAAATGAGACAGACCTTGAACAGATCTAGCAATTCAAGACTGGCCATCCATGAGATACTATGAGCCATCTACAGTAGCTAAATTGTACTCCAACAGTATCTGCAACTCCAAAGCCTGGAATATCCCCCACTCACCATTACCATCAAGTCAGAGGATTGGTACTGTTTCAGTGTAGAGTGCAGGAGGACAAGCTATGAGCAGCACCAGGTATACCTAAGAATGAGGTATCAACTGGTGAAGTTACCAAACAGGGCTACTTGCAAGCCAAACAGCATAGGCAGCAAGTGATAGATGGAGCTCAGCGATCCCACACATCTAAGCTCTGTAGTCTTGCCATGTCCAATTGAACAACTCACTGGAGAAGGAGGCTCCACAAATGTACCGTCATTAACGATGGAAGAGCCAATGCTTCTGTGCAAAACATAAGGTTTTCCCAGCAATCTTCAGCCAGAAATGCCAAGTGGATGATCCATCTCGGCCACTTCCAATAGTATCCAGCTTCATAGATACTGGTCTTCAGCCAATTCAATTCACTCCATATTATATTAAAAAAAGGCTGGAAGCACTAGATACTGTAAAGGCTATGAGCCCTGAGAACATTCTGGCAATTGTGCTGAAGACCTGTGTGCCAGAACCTGCTGCTCCCCTAGCCAAGCCTTTCCAATATAGCTACAATATTGGCATCTACCTGACAATATAGAAAATTCCTCAGGTATGTATGTCCTTTATTCAAAAAGCAATCCAATCAATTATTGCCTCATCAATCTGCTTCTGATCATCACTAATGTGATGGAAAGGTAATCAACAGTATTGTCAGGTGCCATTTACTCTTCAATAACGCACTGATGCCCAGTTTGAGTTCTGCCAGGGTTGCTCAGCCCCTAATCTCATTACAATTTTTATTCAAATATAGACAAAAGAACTGAATTCCACAGGTGAGGTGAGAGTGATATGCCTTGACATCAAGGCCACATTTGACCAAGTGTGGCATCAAGGTGCTTGAGAAAACTGGAGACAGTGGGAATTGCAGCAAATGTTCAGCACCATTTGCAACTCCTCAGATACTGACACAGTCCACAATCAAATGTAACAAGATTTGAGGTGACAAATAATATCCAGACCACACATATGCCAGGCAATGACCAATGAGATAATCTAATCATTGTACCTTGTCATAAAATGGTGTTATCAACATTGAATCCCCCACTGTCAACATCCTGGGGTTACCACTGAAAACAAACTGAACTGGATTAGCCATATAAATACATTGGCTACAACAGCAGAGCAGATACTAGGAATACTGCAGCAAGTCACTCATCTCCTGACTCCCCATTCCTGTCCACCATCTACAAAGCACAAGTCAGGAGTGTGATGGAATATTCCCCATTTGCCTGGATGAGTGCAACATCAACAAGCTTGATGCCATCCAGGATAAATCAGCCCACTTGATTGGCACCACATCCACTCCCTCCACCACCAACATGAGATCTCTATCCCCTCAGTTCACAGGCTATGACACAGTGATGGTATCAGAAGCCTATCTCTAAAGGAAGACTGAAATACTGAGACACAACACATCATTCTCTGCCTGTAACTGATCCAAAATATGGGAGTGGAGGTCTTTGGTGGGACTGCACTTGGAGGAGGGGAGCACACACTCCCCCAATTAGGTAGATTGCCTTGCGGGCTGAGCTACCTCTGTCAGCCAGTACCCAACTGAGATTAAGATGGGGTTTGGTGCGGGTCAGCAGCACCATTGCTACAACAGGAACCTCTCACCGAAGGTTATCGTTTTTGGTGATGGGGGATTGCAGGAGCAAATGGAGTTGGATCATGATCAAGTATTAGATCTTAGTGAATGGTGAAGCAGGTTCAAAGGACTAAATGGCTTACTCCTATCCCGGATTCATATGTAGGTTTCGACATACTCTCCCATCGTGACACATTCTTGGGTCGGCTTCCATCCTCATGGCCTATCCCCTAAGAGCTGTGCAATTCCACACTGATATGTTGGCTTCATGATCTCAGAGATGGAGAACATGATGGCCAGAACCACCAACCAACCAGACGGTCTTTGTTCCAGGAGAAAGTCAGGACTGCAGATCCTGGAGACCAGAGTCAAAGATTGTGGCACTGGCACAGCAGGTCAGGCAGCATCCGAGAAGCAGAAGAGTCGACGTTTCAGGCATAAGCCCTTCATCAGCCCTTGTTCAGTCTTTGTTCCAGTACAGGAAGGAGGAGTGCACGGGAACCCTATGGGATCCCCATCATAGCAGACCCCAAAGGAATTGCGCAAGGAATTGAAAATTCCACTTGAATTTCCTGGAACCCTTCGAAAGCATCCATTTAAATTGAAAACTTTGCGACGAACAGCTACTCTCATTAATACACAAAGCTTGTGAGTGTTTTCTTGTAACCTGAATTTGTCAGTCCAATAAATTGGGGACTTTGGGCAGTTTGACTAAAGCTTTTCATATTATTGTTGACACTGTGAACAGTGGGCTTGATTTTCAGTGCCCTGCCCCAGTGAGTAATGACACAGTGGAAGTTCAGTGTGCTACAGCCTGGCTCTCATATAGATTCCCCAGGATGGCCAGTGTGTGGTGGAATTAACCAGCTGTGTCTCACCCCCAGTTTAGAATTCCTGCATACAGTGAATTCACTGATAATAGCGGGTGCTCCCCAATATTGGAATATGTTGGGATTGATACATGAAGGTTCAGGGTGATGTCTATTTGTCTGGCACCCCTCTGAAATGACCCGGTTTGACTGACCCAGCACCACATTCCCAGGTTAATTGCACTGGGCAATTAATGTCCGATTCAGAGAATGAATCAAAACTGGAGGCTACATTACAATTTATTATCCTCCAAAAAGCAAAATGTTATTGAAAGGGTTGAGGGAAGTCCATGGAACCATATAACCCAGTGTGGAAGCAGGCGATTCTGCCCATCGAACCCACACTGATCGCCTGAACAGTTTTGTTGGGAATCGATTGATCTTGGTTTGGTAAATGCCAACTGTGATGTACCATGTTCAATGCAACAAAGCAGTCTGATTCTGTGGGTCACAGCCACATTACTAGGAGGTTGCTGTATACTCCAAACTAGCACTCTCTCTTTCAGGATCCGAGTGATTACTCCCCCAACTTTAAAACAGGACCAATATTCATCAAATGGATTTACAGAGTACGGCCCCAGCATTTGAAAGAAATAGTGGAATTTTATCTGCTTTGTTAAGGTATTAATATTGACAAGGGAATCGTGGTGTGGTGGTAATGTTGTGACTTCTGAGCTAGAAGCTCAGGCTTTAAGTCCCTTCTAGGTAAAAACAATGACTGCAGATGCTGGAAACCAGATTCTAGATTAGAGTGGTGCTGGAAAAGCACAGCAGTTCAGGCAGCATCCGAGGAGCAGGAAAATCAACATTTCGGGCAAAAGCCCTAAGTCCCTTCTATTTTCTGTCCAAAAAGATTGATTGAAGAAGATAAATGCGAGGTGTTGCATTTTGGTAAGACAAACCATGGGGGTGGGTGGTGTAACGTGACCTGGGGAGTGTTGTCAAATAGAGAGACCTCAATTGCAGGAACATAGTTCTTCGAAAGTGGTGTCACAGGTATGCAAGGTGGTGACAACAGTGTCTGGCATGCTTGCTTTCATTGGTCAGAGCATTGAGTGGAAGAGTTGGGATGTCATGTTACTGCTGTACAAGATATTGGTAAGGCTATATTTGAAGTACTGTGTACAATTCAAGACACCCAGCTACAGGGAGGATGCTCAGGTTGTAAGCTTGGTCGCTGAGCTGAAAGGTTTGTTTTCAGATATTTCATCTCCATGCTAGGTAACATCATCAGTGAGCCTCCGGTGAAGCGCTGGTGTTATGTCCCACTTTCTATTTATGTGTCTTGGTCTCTTAAGGTGGGTGATATCATTTCCGATTCTTTTTCTCAGAGGTTGGTAAATGGGGTCCAAATCGATGTGTTTATTGATGGATTTTTGATTTGAATGCCAGGCCTCGAGGAATTCCCGTGCAGTCTCTGTTTAGCCTGTCCTAGCATGGATGGGGCAGCACAGTGGCTCAGTGGTTAGCACTGCTGCTTCACAGCGCCAGAGACCTGAGTTTGATTCCTGCCTTGGATGACTGTGCAGAGTTTGCACATTCTCCCCGTGTCTGCCTGGGTTTCCTCCGGGTGATCCGGTTTCCTCCCACAATCCAAAGATGTGCAGGTCAGGCGAATTGGCTGTGCAAAATTGTCCATAGTGTTGGGTGCATTAGTCAGCGATAAATGTAGAATAGGGGAATGGGTCTGGGTGGGTTACTCTTTGGAGGTTTGGTGTGGACTTGTTGGGCTGAAGGGCCTGTTTTCATACTGTAGGGAATCTAAGATGGATATGTTGTCGCAGTCGAAGTGGTGTCCTTCGTCTGTATGTAAGGATACTAGTGATAGTGGGTCATGTCTTTTGGTGGCTAATTGGTGTTTGTGTATCCTGGTAGCTAGTTTTCTGCCTGTCTGTCTGATGTCGAACGAACAGGGTGCCCCCGCCCTCCCCACGATCCAACCCAAACTTTGGGTCTGCTACAGGGATGATACCTTTGTCATCACAAAATGGAACAAATTAGAGGAAACCTTCAAGACCATCAATAATATCCTTACTGGCATAAAATTCACAAAAGAGGAGGAGAACAACCACAGACTCCCCTTCCTAGATGTCACAGTGTAACGAACAATTAATGGAGAACTGCAGACCAGCATCTACAGGAAAGCAACACACACCGACCAGATACTTAGCTACAGAAGCAATCATCCCAACACCCACAAATGGAGCTGCATCAGGACATTATTTAAGTAGGTCACAACACACTCCAGGAACTACGAGCAGTGGAAGAAAAATACCTGTACTGCGTATTCAAGAACAACAGATACCCAATAAAACAGTCCGCCAATTTATCAACAATAAACCAAAGCAAGCTGACACAATGTGCCCAGAAACTCGAGCCACATTACCATACATCAAAGACATCTCTGAAATGACTTTCAGACTACTCCGACCCCTTGGCATCATGGCAGCCCACAAACCTTCCAACACACTAAAACAGCGGCTGATGAACCTAAAGGACACCGTACTAACAACCAGCAAAACGTCATTTACAAAATACTATGCAAAGACTGCAACAAACATTACATTGGACAGACAGACAGAAAACTAGCCACCAGGATGCACAAACATTAACTAGTCACCAAAAGACATGACCGTCTCTCACTAGTATCCTTACACACAGATGAAGGAGGACGCCACTTTGACTGGGACAACACATCCATCCTAGGACAGGCTAAACACACGGGAATTCCTAGAGTTCTAGCATTCAAACCAGAACTCCATCAATAATTCCATCGATTTAGACCCCATTTACCAATCTCTGAGAAAAAGAACCAGAAATGATATCACCCACCTCTAACAAACCAAGATACATAAATAGAAAGGGAGACAGAACACCAGCGCTTCACCGGAGGCTCACTGATTATGTTGCCTAGCATGGTGACGAAATGCCTGAAAACAAACCCAACAGCTCAGCAAGCTAAACTACAACCAGAACATCAACCTGAGCTACAAATCTTCTCACAATCATAAAGGCAGGATGCTATTAAACTGGAAAGGGTGCAAAAAGATTTACAAGGATGTTACCGAGACTGGAGGATTTGAGTTCTCAGGAAATATAGGATAGCCTGAGGCATTTTTCCCTGGAGCGTGGGAGGTTAAGGGATTAACTTACAGAGATTTATAAAATCATGAGGGGCATAGATGAGGTGAATATCTAACGTCTTTTCCCCAGGGTAGGGAGTCCAAAATCAGAGGGTATGAGAGGGGAAGCTTTAAAAGGGACCTGAGGGGCAACCTTTTCACACAGGGGGTGTTGTGCATATGGAACGAGCTGCCAGAGAAAGTGGTAGAGGCAACTACAATTACAACATTAAAAAGACATATGGACAGGTACATGGGTTGGAAAGTTTTGGAGGGATATTGGCCAAATGCAGGCAAATGGGACTAGTTCAGTTTAGTAAACCAAGTTGGTATGGACAAATTGGGCTGTGCTGTATGACTATGTATATATTAATGTTGACACAGTAATCAAATAGTGCAGGCTCATTTGAGATATGGGCTCAAACGGTCAATATTTTACTTTTTTATTTATAGACCTGTTACTCCAGTACTGACAAACAAAAGAACAAAGGCAATTTTCTCTTCATATTACAGAGACAAAGAAAGAAGAATGGCAAATGCTGCAATCAAATAGAAAACACTGAAAGCCTGTGCAAGTCCAACTGATGATGTGTCTATACAAGCAATAAAAATTCTGACCAACACACCCACATGTTTGTAGACTGTGCAAACATCAAGAGTGCCATGTTGTAGTGTTCCTAGATTTCCTGAAAGATGTTGAGAAAGTTTGCACATGAAAGGCTGTTTAAACCACTGAATGTTCTGAGTAAGAAGATTGATGAGGGCAGATCTATCTGGACTTCAGTAAGGCATTCGACAAGGTTACCCATGGGACATTGGTTAGCAAGGTTAGATCTTATGGAATACAGGGACAACTAGCCATTTGGATTCAGAAATGGCTCAAAGGTAGAATACAGAGGGTAGTGGTGGAGGATTGTTTTTCAGACTGGAGGCCTGTGACCAGTGGAGTGCCACAAGGATCAGTGCTGGGTGCACTACTTTTTGTCAATTATATAAATGATTTGGATATGAACAAGGATGTTACCGAGACTGGAGAGTTTGAGTTCTCAGGAAATATAGGATAGGCTGAGGCATTTTTCCCTGGAGCGTGGGAGTTTAAGGGATTAACTTACAGATATAGTTAGTAAGTTTGCAGATGAGACCAAGATTGGTGGTATAGTGGACAGCGAAGAAGGTTACCTCAGATTACAACGGAATCTTGATCAGATGGGCCAATGGGCTGAGAAATGGCAGATGGATTTTAATTTAGATAAATGGGAAGTGCTGCATTGTGGGAAAGCAAATCTTAGCAGGACTTATACTCTTAATGGTAAGGTCCTAGGGAGTGTTGCTGAACAAAGAGATCTTGGAGTGCAGGTTCATAGCTCCTTGAAAGTGGAGTCGCAGGTAGATAGGATAGTGAAGAAAACGTTTGGTATGCTTTCCTTTATTGGTCAGAACATTGAGTATAGGAGTTGAGAGGTCATGTTACGGCTGTACAGGACATTCATTAGGCCACATTTGGAATATTACATGCAATTCTGGTCTTCCTATCGGAAGGATGTTGTGAAACTTGAAAGGGTTCAGAAAAGATTTACAAGGATTTTGCCAGGGTTGAAGGATTTGAGCTATAAGAAGAGATTGAATACGCTGTTTTCCCTGGAGTGTCATAGGCTGAGGGGTGACCTTATAGAGGTTTATAAAATCATGAGGGGCATGGATAGAATAAATAGACAAAGTCTTTTCCCTGGGGTAAGGAGTCCAGAACTAGAGGGCATAGGTTTAGGGTGAGAGGGGAAAGATATAAAAGAGACCTAAGGGGCAACGTTTTCACACAGAGGGTGGTACGTGGATGGAATGAGCTGCCAGAGGAAGTGGGTGGAAGCAAGTACAATTGCAACATTTAAAAGGCATTTGGATGGGTATATGAATAGGAAGGGTTTGGAGGGATATGGGCCAAGTGCTGGCACGTGGGACTAGATTGGGTTGGGATATCTGGTCGGCATGGACAAGATGAACCGAAGGGTCTGTTTCTGTGCTGTACATCTCTATGACTATGACTCTAAGTCAATTTAGTGAGAAATTTGGAGAAAAGTGTTTTGAAGTGAGGAAGGCCCAGCCTCAAATACTGGACTGGGACCAGATATTGGATTAGGTACCTAGAAATCAGTGTCAGAGCCCTGTAGGTTATCCATGTAAAATACCTCAACATAGTAAACAACTCAAAGCAGTTTGCAGGAATGATTATTAAACAAATGCAAATATTAGGATAGGTCTACAAAGAGTTGTGAACATGGCCAAGTCTATCACGCAAGCCAAACTTCCATCCATTGACTCCATGTGTACTTCACGCTACCTTGGGAAGGCAGCCAACATCATCAAACACCACTCCCACCCTGGTTACAATCTCTTCCAACCTCTTCCATGGTGCAGAAGTTACCAAAACTTAAACACACATACCAACAGATATAAGAGTAGCTTCTTCCTCACTGTTATTATATTTCTGAATGGACTTCTCAAATTTTACATTTAATATTGATCTTGTTCTTTGTGTACCTTCTCTGTAGCTGTAACATTGTATTCTTCACTCTTTTCTATTACCATATTACATTTTGTATAGTATGATCTGCCGGCACTGGATGCAAAACAAGACCTTTCATTGAACCTAGGTACACATGACAATAATAAATCGTGGTCCAAAATTGTAGTCAAAGAGGTAGATTTTAAGAATTTCCAAAAGGGAGAGGGGTAGAGAGATGAAGAGATTGGGAAAAAAAGGATTCTGACAGCAGCTGAAGGCACAGCAGATAGTGGTGGACCAATGATATTCAGGAATGTGCAAATTGGAGGAGCAGATATCTTAGAGGTTTTTATGTGATCAGTGAAATGACATACCTATAGAGGGTTGAGGGAGCCATGCAGCGATTTCAATACAAAGAATTTTAACATGGAAGTCCTCTTTAAACAAGAGCTAATGTAGGTCTACAAGGATAGGGTTGAGTTAGGATACGGGCCAGCAGTGTTTTTAAATGTGTTGAAGCTTACAGAGGCTGAGAGATAGATGTATAACCAAATGTGTTGAAAAGTCAAGCTTAGGGTTAAGTAAAGCTGTATAAGGGTTTCGGTAAATTAGCTGATACAGACAAAGAGTCAGGTCATGTTAGGGAGGTGGAAATAGGTCAAATTAATGACAGATTAATCAATGATGCTGTAGAGTGCCAACTAGAGTATCAGGAGGCACAAGGAAGACAAAGGAAAGACTGTTGCAGAAAATGGCTGTTAGCCCCAGTCTCAGACATCACAGTGAACTGGAAAGGTCAGAATCTCAAGTATCTTCATTGATGAAACATTAGTAACGGAGTGTGACCTTCTGGAAATATGAGATATTCAAGTGGATAGGAACAAGGTTAATGATTCAATTTAACCTGTAATTATAGAATAGCGAAATCAGTATGGGGAGAGGGGGTCCTGCTTTATGAATGTTCGAAAGCTTGCACTTACAAACAAGATCTCATGTTAATTTTAAGGATCCAATGTGTGAACATTTGTTAGTACTTGTGAATTGTTATTTTATATTGTGCTGTATTGTGCTCTGACTTGTGTACAAATTGATTTACAATGATACTGAAAACAGAGCATTGTTTGTGATGTGGGGTCGCCTGTGCAAATGCGGAAAATAGAAATCAGGAATGAATAGGCGGGCCAAGACCATACACAGACTGCAGTAAGTCAAGTAAATCTTCCGTCACCACCTTCATGGATGTCTTGTGATGGGCAAAATGCCAGCTTTGCTAGTTGCTTGCTCCCAAATATTTTCTAGGAGAAAGTGATGACTGAAGATGCTGGAAATTGGTGTTGAGAGTGTGGTGCTGGAAAAGCACAGCAGGTCAGGCAGCATCCGAGGAGCAGGAGAATCATAAGCCCTTCATCAGGAATGAGGCTTGTGGGCCAGGGAGGGCTGAGAGATAAATGGGAAGGGGGTGGATTTGGAGGGTATGGTAGCTAAGAGTACAATAGGTAGATGAAGGTGAGGGAGAAGGTGATAGGTCGGAGAGGAGGGTGGAGCGTATAGATGGGAAAGGTGATGGACAGGTCAAGAGGGCTTGGGACTGGGATAATGTGGGGGAGGGGAAATGGGGAAACTGGTGAAAATCCAAACATCTTCTCTTTGGATTTTCAAGTATTCAAAAATTCCTTGGGGAAGAAGAGATAGCAGGCAGATGGGATAAGTTGAGAATAGCATATGGTCAGCATAGACATGAAAGGCCTGTTCCTGTGCTGTATTGGCCCATGTTCCATGTTCAATGCCCACATCCTGCGAGTGAACTTTTAACATTAATACCTGGAACAGAGTCTGGAATGAGAGGCAAAATCTTAGGAATCATCACTCTTGCTGTGACAGGAGGCTAACAGTCTCTATACCTTCAAACTATACAAGGTGTCCAGCTTCCTTTCAGTTGTCCTTTTCAGATACTGCAAATCTCTGTCACTGTTCATTAATATTTCTGATCATGTTGTGATTTATTATGGTGGCTCACACCTATTGACGGAATGCTTGGACTCCATACTCTGTCTATTCTGGTATTTGAGGTGACTCATGGTGTTCAATATATGGTTGTACTGTTTGCCAAACCTGTGAACAGAAACCATTGTGGATATAACAGTTAGACCAGCATTTCACAAATTTGTTAAAAATCAGTTCACAAGCTTCCTGCCCCCAGTTGGAGCTGAACCCAATCCCTCAGCAGTTTACTAGGACATTTTTATATATCTAGGAGATAATGTAATATGGCTACCAAACTCTCCAGAAATCACTCAACATGGAGGTGTTATGGTCATTGTTGTGTTTGACCTTCTCACTGACCCATCCATTCTTTCAATGAAAATTGCAATCTCCCTACCCAAATGCAAATCCCAATTCCAGGATCCACAGCTGCAGTGGAAAGCAGATTTACGAATGGATTTTAACTCCTTTATTTATTCTTGATAAACCTTGCTTTTGTACTTAAAAAAAGCAAAACTCACAATCAGGACATTAACACTAGACTAATGGCTGGCAAAACATAGCACACACTGAAACATGTACTGAAACATAGACATATGCTGACATGCATACACAGATTTCATATAGATTAAAGCTTATCTGATAATTTTCTCGTTGCTTTTGTGGGAATTTGTAGTATGTGAAAATTAGTTATTTTGTTTCCTACAATACAAAAGTGTAGACACCAACAGAAATCCATTAAATCTAACAAGCTGTTAATAATGTGAAAGGTGCTCTTGAAATACTGTCCTTTACAGTCTGATTGATAAGCAAGATGAAGAAAAAGTGAAGACTGCAGATGCTGTAGATCAGAGTCAAAAAGTGTGGTGCTGGAAAAGCAGAGCAGGTCCAGCAGCATCTAAGGAGCAGGAGAGTCGATGTTTCGGGAATGTGAAGAGCTTATGCCTGAAACATCGACTTTCCTGCTCCTCGGATGCTGCCTGACCTGATAAGCAAGATGAAGCTAGTGTCCTGTGTGTCTGAGCTTGTCTATATTTTCTGTTTCAGTGTGCCTTTCCATGTTTGTTTCAGTGTGTGTGTGTTTGTGTGTGTGTAAGGGCATCACAGTGGCTCATTGTTTAGCACTGCTGCCTCACGGCACCAGGGACCTGGGTTCAATTCCAACCTTGGGTGACTGTCTGCGTGGATTTTGCACATTCTCCCCATGTCCACATGGGTTTCCTCTGGGTGCTCCAGTTTCCTCTCACTGTCCAAAGATGTGCAGGTTAGGTGGATTGGCTGTGCTAAATTGCCCATAGTGTCCAGGGCTGTGCAGGCTAGGTGGATTAGCCATGGGAAATGCAGGGTTACAGAAATAGGCTAAGGAGAGTGGTCTTCAGAGGGGTCGGTATGGATTGGCTGAATGGTCTGCTTCCACACTGTAGGGATTCTGTGAATGTGTGCATGAGAGAGTGAGTGAGAGTGTATTTATGAGGAAATGATTGAGAGAGTGATTGTGTATGAATGGGAGAGGGTAAGCAGGTGTATGTGTATGACTGTGTGTGGGGAAGGAAGAATGAAGGTGAGCAAATTTGTGAGTGCGAGGGAGTGTGTGTGAATGAGTATGTGAGCCTGAGCTGTTCAGATAGCCACCATTTACCTCCTCCACCCCATCCCCCAATCCTATCTTAACTCGCAACTCCCATGTTCATGTGAATTCCACTGGGCCGTCTCAGAGTTCAGAGGTGAACAAAGGACATTGTGAGTTAAGCCCAACAGCCCAGGGCTCTACCGCATTCCTCAGTGATCAAGGCCTGGGTTTAGTCATTTATTTCTCTAGCACTACACCTGAACTGATGAAGCAAACAAATATTTTATTAGTTTCAAAAACAGAAATTGCTGGAGAAACTCAGCAGGTCTGGCAGCATCTGCGGAGAGAAAAACAGAATTAACATTTTGGGTTCCCTGACCCTTCTTCGGAATGGGGCAGAGCAGGGGTAGGCCATTCAGCCCATTGAGTCTACTCTGCCATTCAATGAGATTGTGGCTGATCTGATCACCTTCAACTCTACATTCCTGCCTTTTCCTCAATTATTTTCCTGATTAAAAATCTGGCTGGTTCATCCATCTGGTTTTCTGATGTCCTTTAGGGAAGGAAATCTACCGTCCTTACCTGGTCTGATGGACATGTGACTCCAGACCACAGCAATGTGGTTGATTTTTGACTGCCCTCTGAAATGATCTAGAGAGCCACTCAGTCCAAGACCAATTAGGGCTGGGCAACAAATGCTGCTGACCCAGACTACATGACAGAAATTAAAAGAAAATACACCTTTTCCTCAATCAGCAGCTGATGAACAATTTCAAAATCCGGGGCCATAAATCGATCCTTATCTAAAGGCCTGCAAAACAGAAGCAGAAAGACAACAAGCAAGACTTAAAACTTCAGAATCTAGCATAGGACCAGAGTTGTTCTCAGCAATCTCTAAGAGGCTGAAGACCAGTATTGAATGGAAGCTGGTTAGGTCAGTCTGGGCCCCTAGTTTCTGCCTGGTGAAGGTCAGGCAGTTTCATGGGCATGAGATCAACAAAAATTGAGCTGAACATGTTTGAGAAAAAGAGGCATTTCCTGTCTTTGTTTCAAAATACACACAGAAAACTCAGAAGTTTGTGCAGACCGGAATGTGGGAGACCCATCAGGAGTATTGGGATAATCACTCTCAGAGGGACCATGGAAGAGGGTTTCGGCAGTGAATGAGCTGAGCCTGGGGTGCAGGCAGGTAATGACATGATGGTCTTAGACAAAGTCCCAATAGATCAGATGCTCCAATTGTAGTTGTGAACAGGTTGGCTTCAACCTAGACTGTAGCCCAGAAGAGGGATTGGAGTTTGGGGCTGGGGAATGGAGTGGGGACTGAAAACAATGGTTACAGTCTTTCACCTGTTTAATGGGAGGAAATTTGAGGCACATGTATCCCATATATCCTTACACAGCCACATGGGTATATGAATAGGAGGGTTTTGGAGGGATACGGGCCAGGTGCTGGCAGGTGGGACTAGATTGGGTTGGGATATCTGGTTGGCATGGACACATTGAACTGAAGGATCTGTTTCCATGCTGTACACTTCTATGACTCTATGACTCTTGGTATTGGGAACCGGAGCTTAGTGGTCCGGTTATCCAATTCCATCGTAAAGATCGTTTGTTAACACTTGGTGTCCACGTGTTTCATATATTGTCTGATTCTCTTTTCTACTTGCTACTTCCTTCTGGAAGTCTACTTAACCAGTAGATCAGGAACCTTTAACAACAGAAATGCTTCACTTTTTGACACACAAATAGCACTGATTCCTTGAAATGTTTGAGTTTGAGTTTAACTTACTTCACCACTGAGCGAACCAGCTTGTAGACCCTCTCCAACGGCTCCGTCGTGTGCAGTGGTCGCAGGAACTCAAGAGCCTGACATGCTGCAAGGAGCTCAATTGCAAGAACTGGAAGAAAATTGTTCCCACAGAGGATTGTCAATCTAACATTTAGCTAGTTCAGCTTGATGCCAACTGACCAAATTTGTATTTATATGGTGCCTTTAACTTTTCAAGGAATGTTGTGAACAATATACTGGGTCAAAGAAGGATACATTACAGAGTCATGGAGGTGTGCAGCACGGAAACAGACCCTTTGCGCCAACTTGTCCACACTGACCAGATATTCTAAATTAATCTAGCCCCGTTTGCCAGCATTTGGTCCCTATCTCTCCAAACCCTTCCTATTCATATACCCATCCAGATGCCTTTTAAATGTTGTAATTGTACCAGCCTCCACCACATCTTCTGGCAGCTCATTCCATACACTCACCACTCTCCCCAGGTCCCTCTTGAATCTTTTCTCTCTCACCTTAAACCTACATCATCTGGTTTTGGACTATCCTCCCCTGGGAAAAAGACCTTGGCTATTCACCCTATCCATGCCCATCATGATTTTATAAATCATTATAAGGTCATGTGTCATTCTTTCCCATACCCACAATGGCTGGCACGGTGGCTCAGTGGTTTGCACTGCTGCCTCACACATCAGGGACCCAGTTCGATTCCCGCCTCAGGCGACTGTCTGTGTGGAGTTTGCACACTAGATTAGATTAGATTACTTACAGTGTGGAAACAGGCCCTTCGGCCCAACAAGTCCACACCGCCCCGACGCAGCGCAACCCACCCATACCCCTACATGTACCCCTTACTTAACACTACGGGCAATTTAGCATGGCCAATTCACCTGACCTGCACATCTTCGGACTGTGGGAGGAAACCGGAGCACCCGGAGGAAACCCACGCAGACACAGGGAGAACGTGCAAACTCCACACAGTCAGTCGCCTGAGGCGGGAATTGAACCCGGGTCTCTGGCGCTGTGAGGCAGCAGTGCTAACCACTGTGCCACCGTGCCGCCCACATTCTCCCCGTGTCTGCGTGGGTTTCCTCCGGGTGCTCCGGTTTCCTCCCACAAGCCAAAGGTATGCAGGTCAGTTGAATTAGCCTTGCTAAATTGCCCATAGTGTTAGATGCATTAGTTAGGGGTAAATGTAGGGGAATAGGTCTGGTGGGTTACTCTTCGGAGGTTCGGTGTTAACTTATTTGGCCGAAGGGCCTGTTTCCATACTGTAGGGAATCTAATCTAAATCTAATCCTATTCAGCCTCTTGCATTAGCTCAAACCCTCCAACCCTGGCAACATTCTTGTAAATCTCTTCTGCAACCTTTTAGGTTTCACAACACCCATTATGGTGAGGCATCAAATACCCTTACTGTACAAGATACTTGCTAGACCCGAAACCATTCTTGTAAACCATTCTTGCTCTCTCTCCAACACATTCCCGCCTTGATGGGCAGTATGGTGGCTCATGGGTGGCACATTAGCTCAGTGATTGGCACTGCTGCCTCACAGTGCCAGGGACCTGGGTTTTATTCCATCCTCAGAGAACTGTTTATGTGGAGTTTGCACATTCTCCCTGTGTCTGTGTGGACTTCTTTCGGATGCTCCGGTTTCTTCCCACAGTCCAAAAATGTGCAGGTTAGGTAAATTGGCCTTGCTAAATTGCCCATAGTGTCCAAGGATGTGTGGTCTAGGGTAGATTAGCCATGGGAAATACAGGGTTACAGGGATAGGGTACGAGGATGGTATAGGTAGGATGCTCTTTGGAGGGTCAGTGGAGACTTGATAGGCCGAATGGCCTGCTTCTTCACTCAAGGGTTCTATGATCTTCCCTGGAGTGAGATGACTGACCTCCAGCAACCACAACCATCTTCCTTTGCGCCAGGTACGAGTCCAACCATGAGAGTTTCCCACTTATTGACCGCGCTCTCTTCTCTCTTCACATTGCCCTCGAGAAGAGATCATGAGTAATTAACCTGCTCACTGGTCTGTAAACAAGGTTATGGAATGGGCATTTGTATAAACAGTAACTTTTTAAGTGGTTTGAGACAATGGGAGAGATCATCACTTTATGCCAGTGTAAATGAAGTCAGTAATTCATGGCATCGTTATAAATTGGGCTCTGACAGTGAAAGTGGGACTTGAATCCATGATCTCCTGGCTCAGACTGGGGTGTGCCAACCACTGAGCCACAGTCAAAGTTGCAGCCTTGCCATCAGTGACTTAAATCCCAGTCTCCCATATGACAAGCTGTGCACTAACCATTACACAGATGCTTAAAAACACAATTGAGAGCTTTCCTTTTCAAATCTGGATTATCCAATAATTTAAACAACCAAATTAACAACAGCAGCAACTTTGATTTATATAGCACCCATAACTTAAAGAAACACCACAAGGCAGTACATGAGAGTGACTATAAAGCAGAATCTGACATCAAATCATGCAAGGTTCCACCTAGGCAGCTCACCAATGGTTTGGGTGGGCTTAAATAGGAAACAACTGTGGAAAGGCAAAGAGGATTAGAGAGAGAATTCGAGAGTTTTGATAGCAAAGTAGAAATTCAGGATGATGATAATTACACTCCAATAAATGACCTTCTCTCCATCATTAGGTCAGAAGTGGGGGTGTTTGTCGATGACTACACAACTCAGCACCATTCATAATTCCTCAGATAGTGAAGTAGTCCATGTTCAAATGCAACAAGATCTGGATATTATCCAGGATTAGGCTAACATTGAAACAATACAAGGCACTTGTTAGACCTTAGTTGGAGTAATGTGTACAGTTATGGGTGTCATATTATAGGAAAGATGTGAATGTATAGGAGAGAGTGCAGGAACAATTTACAGGGATGGGTCCAGGAATGAGAATCGTCAGTTATAAGGATAGATTGAAAGAGTTGGGACTGTTCTTCTTGGAGCGAAGAAGGCTGAGAGATTTGCTACAAGTTTTCAAAATCATGAGCGGGCTGGATAGAATACCTGGGCAGAAGCTGTTCCTGCTCATAAAATGTATGCATTCAATAATCTTCTCTCTGACACCTTTAAGACTTCTGTTGCTGGAGCATTTTTCTTACTAACTTCTCAGCCACTCAGGAGTTATTTTCTTCTGCCCGGACCATTCTGGAGACTGTTAATTGGCACTGCTGCTCTTACAAGCATTTTCACTCCGAACAACCTGCTTCTCACTTAGAGAAACCTCCAGTCTCTCTACCCTCTGGGTGGGTTTCTCTTCCTCAAAGGAAACATGTTTCTGGCTCATTCTCCTTGTGTCACGTGATACCTTGTTGCAATCCGAGTCCTTTTGTTTTCTCTCTTCTACTCTTGTTTCAAAAGCACTAAACTATTCACCTTAAAGGCTTTAAGACCTCAGATAATTGCATTTAAATAGACTCCAAGCAACTCCACTAAGATGAAAACCAGAACCTGAAACAATTCTTTGTAGTCACCTACAATATAGAAATACAAATCAAACCTAAAGCTATACTTGCAATAATATAATGAAGCTTCATCACTTGTAAAAGTATTATGTTGCCACAGCAATTCTGACTCTCAGCAATAAGAAAGGGAGACTTAATAAATGTCAATTATCTTCAGGGACTTGAGAAGCTGGAATTGGTCTTTTTGGAGTACAGAGGGTTAAGGAGGTTTTAAACAAGGTGATCAGTATTATGAAACTTTTTTTTAAGAGTAATGAGTCAAAAGTGTTATAATTGGCAGAAGCATCAGTATCTAAAACACATAGCTATGAAATACTGGGTTAAAGTGCTAGATAAATGTACAAACCACACTTGGCTAACGTCAAAGTTGGGACTGGGGCTCCAGTAGAATTAGTAATGGATTGAAATTAGACCAGTGAGCTTTTCTCCTTTCTTTGCATGACATCATATAATATTACACCCTCTCCTCTGGCTTAGTTTGTTCAACGGGGACTGAGTCTTATCATTTAAATGGTGAGATACTAGGAAGTGTGTACAAAGGGATCCAAGCACCAGCAAATAAGGGAAAATGATGTGTTGCCCTTCATTGTAAGAGGATTGGAGTTCAGAAGAAGGGATGATTTACTGTAATTATACAAAGAGAGAAAGTGAGGGCTGCAGATGCTGGAGATCAGAGCTGAAAATGTGTTGCTGGAAAAGTGCAGCAGGTCAGGCAGCATCTAAGGAACAGGAGAATCGACGTTTCGGGCATAAGCCCTTCTTCAGGAATGAGGAAAGTGTGTCCAGCAGGCTAAGATAAAAGGTAGGGAGGAGGGACTTGGGGGAGGGGCTTTGGAAATGCGATAGGTGGAGGGAGATCAAGGTGAGGGTGATAGGCCAGAGTGGGGTGGGGGCGGAGAGGTCAGGAAGATGATTGCAGGTTAGGAAGGCGGTGCTGAGTTCGAGGGATTTGACTGAGACAAGGTGGGGGGAGGGGAAATGAGGAAACTGGAGAAATCCGAGTTCATCCCTTGTGGTTAGAGGGTTCCCAGGCAGAAGATGAGGCGCTCTTCCTCCAACCGTCGTGTTGCCATGGTCTGGCGATGGAGGAGTCCAAGGACCTGCATGTCCTTGGTGAAGTGGGAGGGGGAGTTAAAGTGTAGGGCTACAGGGTGGTTTCCCCAACCACCCCGTAGCCCAACACTTTAACTCCCCCTCCCACTCCACCAAGGACATGCAGGTCCTTGGACTCCTCCATCGCCAGACCATGGCAACACGACGGTTGGAGGAAGAGCGCCTCATCTTCTGCCTGGGAACCCTCCAACCATAAGGGATGAACTCGGATTTCTCCAGTTTCCTCATTTCCCCTCCCCCCATCTTGTCTCAGTCAAATCCCTCGAACTCAGCACCGCCTTCCTAACCTGCAATCATCTTCCTGACCTCTCCGCCCCCACCCCACTCCGGCCTATCACCCTCACCTTGACCTCCCTCCACCTATCGCATTTCCAAAGCCCCTCCCCCAAGTCCCTCCTCCCTACCTTTTATCTTAGCCTGCTGGACACACTTTCCTCATTCCTGAAGAAGGGCTTATGCCCGAAACATCGATTCTCCTGTTCCTTAGATGCTGCCTGACCTGCTGCGCTTTTCCAGCAACACATTTTCAGCTGTAATTATACAAAGCCTTGGTGAGACCACACCTGGAGTATTGTTTGTGGCTTTGGTCTCTTTACATGAGAAAGAATATACTTGCCATACAGGGGTGCAGCGGAGGTTCACTAGGCTGATACTGAGGATCGCAGCATTGTCTTAGGAGGAGAGATCAGTTCAACTGGGCCTGTATTCACTAAAGTGTAGAAGGATGAGAGGGAATCTGATTGAAATGTATAAAATTTGAACTTGATTGCACAGGCTAGATGTTTTCACTGGTTGGGGAGTCTAAAAACAGGGGTCATAGACTCAGGATGTAGAATCTCTACGGTATGCAAACAGGTTATTCAGCCCACCTAAGTCACACCGACCTTCCAAAGAGCTTCCCATCTGGATCCACCTCCTATAACCCTGCATTCTGTATGGCTATCACATACCTGGACACTATGGGCAATTTAGTATTACCTGCACATCTTTGGACTATAATGAAACTGGGGCACCCAAAGGAAACCCATGCAAACATGGGGAGAATGTGCAAACTCTACACAGCCAGTTGCCCAAAGGTGGAATTGAACTAGGGTCACAGGTATTGTGAGGCAGCAGTGCTAACCACTGAGCCACTGTTCAGTATTGGGTCAGACTACTTCGGGCTGAGATGAGAAAGGATTTCTTCAATTGAAGGATAATGAACCTGTCGAACTGTCTACCACAGAAGGCTAAGTCACTGAATATATTCAAGAAAGAGATAGATAAATATTTAGATCTTAAAGGCATCAAGGAGTATGGAGAGAAAATGAATATATGTGTTATTACACAGGGTAAGCCCTCCCCCTGCTATTTTAAACCAGCAACACAGAAAAGATTTACCCTGTGAGGTAATCTGTAAACATTTGAGAGGCCAAGAACTATCCCAAAGGTCACTATTTAAAGTAAAAATTAACAACTTTATTTCTTAAAGTATAACAGAATAATTAACTAACAACAATTTACAACTCCTTTCTCTAACTTATCTTTTACCTTCCCCTTTGACAATACCAGTCTGATAAAACCCCCGATTAAGATTTACCAAAAATTCAAATTTCAAAATCAGCCAGGTTTCGAATCTTCTCTTTATGTCTTCCTCTGCCTTCTTTTCTTCTTTATAGAGATTTCTGTTTTACAGGTCATTGATAGATAAAGGTACCTTTAAGAGAGCTACTCTGTAGGCAGACTGCATGTGTTGTGGCTTTCCCTCAACTGTACAATTTTTCCCTGGTCTTATACCCCCAAAGCATCGGATTGTGTCATTGGCTTTTAATATTATCAATATACTAAATTCAAACTTGATTAGAGTTTGGTTTTTTTGGGGTGTATAATTTAAACTGATTGGCTGCATTCGATTTTTTTTTGTCTCCAGGCAACGAGCTACTCTAGCTGCTGGACCAAAAGGTTACATTGTGTCTTGTTCAGAACACTTGGTGCTGTCAGGTGGTTCTGCTAGCTTTTAACTCTCTTAAAGGTACAGTATACTTTTACACCTTCAGAACATATGGCACAGAGATTGAGGATCAGCCCAGATCTTATTGAATGGTGGAGCATACTCCAAGGGCTGAATAACTTACTCTTGCTCTTAGTTTTATTGTTTGACATGACAATCCCGATAACAGAGTCTTACCTTGCTCGACATGCTCAATAACTCTCAGCGCTTTCCTGGCAGCCCATCCGCCCATGGAGACATGGTCCTCAGTGGCAGCGCTGGTGGACAGAGAGTCGACAGAGGATGGATGACACAGCACCTTGTTCTCGGAAACTAGGGAAAATGAGAAGTCATTGCCTGTGACTGGATGTTCTCAGTGTTTCAGTGATGGTGTGTAATTACTAAACATTGCAACATCAATAAGAAATTTCATAACATATTTTATTAGAAAACAAAGTGAGAAATAGTATTCCTATAGCACTTTTCATTGCTGAGCACTGTCTTGATCTCCTTGCTTAAGGGCTGTACATGAAGCAATTCAGAGAGTGGTCCTTGGATTGATTCCTGGGATGAAGGTGTTTCTTGAGGACGTTGGGTCTATACTCAGGGGAGTTTAGAGGAACAAGAGGTGATCCTATTAAAACATATGAGGTTTTGATGCTGAGCTAGGGGGCATTAGTTTTGAAATAAGGGGTCTTCCAGAGATTAGATTAGATTCCCTACAGTGTGGAAACAGGCTCTTCGGCCCAACTAGTTCACACCGACCCTCTGAAGAGTAACCCATCCAGACCCATTCCCCCTGAATGATGCACCTAACTCTATGGGCAATTTAGCATGACCAATTCACCTAACCTGCACATCTTTAGATTGTGGGAGGAAACCGGAGGGAACCCATGCAGACACGGGGAGAATGTGCAAACTCCACACAGACAGTCACCCAAGGCTGGAATCGAACCTGGGTCCTTGGCGCTGTGAGGCAGCAGTGCTAACCACTGAGCCACTGTGCCGCCCCAGATGAGGAGGCATTTCTTCTTTCAGATTTTTTCAATGATGTTGACTTGTGGAATCCCTTTGCTAAAGGCAGCAGTGGAAGCTGAATATAATCAAGGTTGGCTCAGGCCCATTTCTGATCAGAATGAATCAACGGTGTTTGGAGGGATAAACAGAAAAATGGAGTTGAGGCCACAATCTGACCAGGCATGATCTTATTAAATGGCAGAGCAGGCTTGAAGGACTGAATGGCTTACTTCCACTCCTGCTTGTGTGTGTGTTTCTAATTTACATGATATCCTAAAACATTTCACAGCCACTGTTTTGAAGTGTAGTCAGCTTTGTACTGCAGTAAAAGCAACAGCCAATTTGCACACAGGAAAATCCTGCACACAGCAACGTGACATTGAGCAGGTCACTTATTCTGGTGATGTTGGTTGATGTATGAATATTGGCCAAGACAATTTGCAGGACTCCACCCCCTCCAGTACCTGCCTTACCCCTACTCTTCTTGAAAATAGTGGGATCCTTTACACCAACCTGAAAGGGCAGACAGGACCTTGGTTAAACATATCCATGAAATGATAACACCTCTGACAGTGCAGTACTTTGAGGAAGTGTCAGCCTGTATTATACCTGTGTTCACTGGAAATAAACAAAACATTATACAGATGGATGCAAAATATTGATGATTCTGGATGGACTTAGAAATCAAGAAGCATTGATGAAAAGGGTTAGTGCTTCTGGTAAAAGGTCATTGACAGGAAATGATAACCTTTCTGTCTTATCCCCAGGTGCTGGCTGGTCTGTCTGAAGCTTCTAGTACTTTCCGTTTGCATTTCGAGACAATTCATTCCTTGTTGTTGTACTTTCCCACAGTCTAAAGATGTGCAGGTTAGGTGAATTGGTCATGCTAAATTGCCCATAGAGTTAGGTGCATCATTCAGGGGGAATGGGTCTGGGTGCGTTACTCTTCAGAGGGTCGGTGTGAACTAGTTGGGCCGAAGAGCCTGTTTCCACACTGTAGGGAATCTAATCTAATCTCTGGAAGACCTCAGTCTCCATTAGTTGATGGTACAAGGAGTGAAGGGGGTGGTGATGGCCTAGTGGTATTATTGTTGGACTGTCAACCCACAGATGCAGACAATGTCTGGGGAACCGGGTTCGAATCCTATCATGGCAGGTGGTGGAATTTGAAATCAATAAAATATATGAAATTAAGAGTCTAATGCTGATTGTTGGAAAAATCGACCTGGGTCACTAATGCCCTTTAGGGAAGGGAACTGGTCCTTACCTGGTCTGGCCTACATGTGACTCCAGACCCACAGCAATGTGGCTTACTCTTAACTGCCCTCTGGGCAATAAATGCTGCCTGGTCTGTGTCACCCTCAACCCGTGAATGAATAAAGGACATTGTTTAAAAGTGAGTCTTTAAAGAATTAATTCATGGGATGTCAGCATTGAGCATCCCTAGCTCCTCCAAAGTAGAGATGAGTTGCCTTCTTGAATCACTGCAGTCCATGTGCTGTAAGTTGACCCACAATACCCTTAGGGAGGGAGTTTCAAAATCTTGACCAAACGACAATATATTTCCAAGTCAGGATGGTGAATGGCTTGGACAGGAAGTTGCAGCTTGAGATGCAGAGGAATGATAATGTGAGGTGAAATGTATGAAGGAATCGTTGTACAGATTGAAGGGTAATGACTGGAAGTCACTGCAAAAGCGATGAAATCGAAAGACATGAGATTAGCACTTTAGGGAAATAGGTGGGCACAAAGCAGGGGAATGAGACTGACTGAATCACTGTACAAAGACACAAAAAGGAACTAATGGGCCAAGTGACTTCTTTTCAAGCCATAATGACTTGCAAGAGAGAAGATTTTCCTAATGTCAGGGAGTTGGGCTGGGAAGCTAGGGAAATAACAGAGTCACGAAGGGACTGTTCAGTGACACATGCTCACCTCAGGGTATCTTTCTGGGGATGATGGGAGTGGGATTGGGGTGTGGAAATGCAGTTCGCACATTTAATCCTCAATTTCCAAACATTTAGATAGTTCTACAGCATTTAGTCAGCAGCACCACCCCAAAGGACAGTGTACACAGGGCTTGCTTCACTAAAGGCTGCAACAGGGAGTAAATCGCTGACAAGCTACTGGTTTCTCCTCAAAGGGGAGTGATAAGGATTCCCCTCTCCAGTCACACTGATTGAGTCACCATCACATTCTTCTGCTCTCTTAGTGGAGCTGTCCAGCTTCCAGGGCTATCTGCCCTTTGACTAGGAGCCAGCAATAGGGTCCTGTACCTTGGCCACCCTCTCTGTAGTGGACACCAGCTCCGAGTCAGTGCCTCTGAGCAAAGAGCTGGCCCTGCAAGTCTGAGCCCTTTTCGTCATAACATCAAGTTCCTGAAGCACATAGGAAATTCTGGTTTTCATACTCTCTCTTAAACCATGGCATTTAGTTAAAGAAATTGCAGAATCCACAATTTATTTGCTTTATTTGAGAGATGAGCAGTTGGTTCTACAGAAGAATCATACTGGACTCAAAACATTAACTATCTATCTGTCTGTCTGTCTCTCTCTTTCTCTCTCTCTCTCTCTCTCTCTCTGTCTTTAGATACTGCCAAACTGCTAATTGGAAAGGGTATACTCTTACGTGGGGCAATCTCACACAGGGTGGCGTGGTAGCTCAGTGGTTAGCACTGCTGCCTCATAGTGCAAGGGACCTGGGCTTGATTCCCACCTTGAACGACTGTCTATGTGGAGTTTGCGTGTTCTCCTTGCGTCTGCATGGATTTCTTCTGGGTGTTGTGGTTTCCTCCCACAATCTAAAGGTGTGCAGGTCAGGTCAATTGGCTGTGCTAAATTGCCCATAGTGTTAGGTGCATTAGTCAGGGGTAAATATAGGGTAGGGGAATGGGTCTGGGTGGGTTACTCTTCTGAGGGTCGGTGTGGACCTGTTGGGCCAAAGGGCCTGTTTTCATATTCTAGGGAGTCTAATCTAGAACAAGAAGTTTTAGAATAAGGGCTAGCAGATTTAAAACAAAGAGGAATTACTTATCTCAAAGGGAGTTGAGTCTGGAATTCACTCCCCCATAGTGAGGTGGATGCTGGGAAACTGAATAAATTTAAGGAGGAGATATTCACATTTTTAATGAATAATGGGTGGAAGGGTTAGAGAGAGTGGGCAGGAAATTGGAGTTGAGGCCAAGATGAGATCAGCCATGTTCATATTAAATGATGGAGCAAGCCTGTGTGACTGCAAGGCCTTCCTCCTGCTCCTAGCTCTTATATTTTTATGTTTCTCCACCGTTCTTAGTGTTTGCGTTAGATTTCCAGCTTCACGGCATTTTTGCATTAACTCCCACAGTTAGTGAGTGTTTTTACCTAATGCGGCCGCTGTACAGTGTGGTATCATGAAGCCACAGTTCAGGCCCCCCTCATTAACCAGGAAGGCAGGCAGTTCACTCAGGGACGGGTTACACAGTCTCTCGATCCTCCTCTCACTGATTGATGCCAGTTCGTGTACACCGATTGCCAGGTAGTCAAGGGCCTGTTCCAAAAAGACAAGGGTCACTATGTTCATTGTACATATGGTCACCAATTAATTACAACCGTTTTCAATAAAAAATGCTGGAGGCCAGCTCTTCAGCTGAATAATTCACCCCCAAACACTGGCCTCCAAATGACTGCCAATGACATTGTTGGATGTTGTGTGGGGAGGGACAGCAGCTTGTAGGCTTGCAAGCAGGAACTCTGGGAAACGCACAATATGCCTGACCAGGAGTCTCTGTGTGACTCTGACATAAACTCTTAGGGCTCAGTCACAGCCTATCCACCAGCTGACTGCCAATGCTGTTCCAGACAAAGGACTAGACTCCAATGACACTGGCCAATCGAGTACTCCCTCTCCTCCATTCCTGAGGGTCATTGCAGAATAGGAAACTGGATATGGTTTCCTCACTCAGTCCTTACTCAGAGAGTGGGGTCCTCTCTATATCACTGGGTAATGAGGTTGCTTCCTGAGTCAGATCAGCCATCAGAAATAAACAGTGAAACAATTGTATCCGCAATCTACCAAGTTCACTGAGGGTATGGACAATAAAAATGTCTCTTAACGCACATTCTGAATTGCTCTCTCTCAAGCTATTTTAATAGAGCTTTATATTTCTGTGACAATGGGAGAAAGTGAGGATTGCAGATGCTGGAAAGTCAGAGTCAAAAGTGTGGCGCTGGAAAAAGTACTGCAGGTCAGGCAGCATCTGAGAAGCCGGAGAGTAGATGTTTTGGGCATAAGCCCTTCATTAGGAATGTGGAGGGGGAAGGGGATTGAGAGATAAATAGCAGGGTGGGGGTAGGGCTGTGGGGAAGGTAGGTGGGAAAGCAATTGGTGGATACAGGTAGGAGGTGAATATGATAAGTCGGTGGGGATGGTGGAGGGGATAGGTGGGAAAGAAGATGAGCAGGTAGGACAGGTCAAGAGAGAAGTGGAGGGTTGGATCTGAGATGAGGTAGGGTGGGGGTAGATTTGGAAACTAGTGAAGTAAATGTTGATGCCATGTGGTTATGGGGTCCCAAGGCAGAAGATGGGGTGTTCTTCCTTCAGTTGGTGGGTGGCTTTGATTCGGCGGTGGAAGAGGCCAAATCCTGGTCCTCACATTCCACCCCACGCACCTCTAGATATAGTGTATCCTCCTCCATTTTCACCACATACAGTCAGACACCACCATCAAACATACATTTCCCTCCCCACCCCTATCTGCATTCTGCAGAGACCATTCCCTCTGTGACTCTCTCTTTAGGTCCACACTCTCCACTAACCCACCCTCTTCACCCAACACCTTCTCCTGCCTACGTACGAGATGCAAAACTGTGCCCAGACTTGCCCCTTCACTTCTGTACAAAGCTCGAAAGAATCGTCTCAAACCCAGCAGAGATTTTCCTGCATTTCCAAACACCTCATCTACTGCATCCGTTGCTCTTGATTTGGTCTCTACGCTGGGGAGACAGGATGCCAACTCACGGAACGATTCAGGAACATCCCTGATCCACATACATCAAACAACCCCACTGCCCTGTGGCCGACTACTTCAATTCCCCCTCCCACTCCCTGAAGGACATGCAAATCCTGGGCCTCCTCTACCTCCAAATCAAAGCCACCCGCCGACTTGATGAAGAATGCCTCATCTTCCGCCTCGGGATCCTACAGTATCAACCACACAGTATCAACATTGACTTCACCAGTTAACAAATCTTCCCACCCCCCCCACCTCATCCCAGATCCAACCCACCTACTCAGTGCTGCCCTCTTGATCTGACCTTCCTTCCCACCTATCCACGCCATCCACTCCACCGACCTATCACAATCACCTCCTACTTGTATCCACCTATCTCCTTCCCACCTCCCTTGCCCCCAGCCCGACTCCCACCCCTCTATTGATCTCTCAGCCACCTTCCTTCTCCACATTCCTGATGAAGGGCTTATTCCCAGAAAGTCGTCTCTCCTGCTCCTCAGATGCTGCCTGACCTGGTGTGCTTTTTCCAGTGCCACACTTTTCGATTCATTTCTGTGACAATGCCATCTGAGTGAGTTAAATGTTTGGATATTACTACAATCATTTCTAGGTTCTTATTTCTGAAATCTTCATAACCTTCCACAATAAAAAGATGCTTGTGGTTACCAAAGGTCAATCACCTGAATCCCAAACTGAAAGGGTTCCTCAGGCTGGTGCCCTAGGCTTAATCGTCTTCACCTTCCCTCTACCATAAGGTCAGAAGGGGAGATATTTGCTGATGATTGCACAATGTTCAGCAATATCGGGACTCCTCAGATACTGCAGCACTCCATGTCCAAAGATCCTGGATATCCAGAGTTAGATTGATGAGTGGCAAGGGATATTCATTCCACACAAATTCCAGATAATGATCATCTCTAACAAGAGAGAGTCTAATAAACACCCAAAGCCTGTCCACCATCTACAAAGCACAAGTCAGAAATGCGTTGGAATACTACCCACGTGATGGGTATGGCTCCAACAACACTCAAGATGCTTGATACCATCCAGGGCAAAACAGTCCACTTGATTGGTATAACAGGCATCACTTCAAATCTGCTCCCATTCTAAAACCCAAGAATAGAAGCACTATACAAGTTGAACTGCAGTGACTCACAAACCTACTTTTGACAGCATCTTCAAAGCACGTGATCTCACCATCTAGACAGACAAGAGCATCAAGGCGAAAGTGAGGACTGCAGAATCTGGAGATTAGAGTCGAGAGTATGGTGCTGGAAAAGCACAACAGGTAAGGCAGCATCTGAGGAGCATGAGAATCAATGTTTTCGGCAAAAGCCCTTCATCAGGAAAGAGACTGTGAGCCGAGGAGGTGGTAAAATAAATGGAAGGGGGGATGGGGCTGGGGGGAAGGTAGCTAAAAGTGCGATAGGTGGATGGAGGTTGGGGTAATGGTGATAGGTTGGAGGGGAGGGTGGAGCAGATAGGTGGGAAGGAAGATGTCTAGATTAGAGTGGTGCTGGAAAAGCACAGCAGGTCAGGCAGCATCCGAGGAGCAGGAAAATTGACGTTTCGGGCAAAAGCCCTTCAACAGGAATAGAGGCAGGGTGCCTGCAGAGTGGAGAGATAAATGAGAGGAGGGTGGGGGTGGGGAGAAAGTAGCTTAGAGTACAATAAGTGAATGGGGGCGGGGATGGAGGTGATAGGTCAGAGAGGAGGGTGGAGTGGATAGGTGAAAAGGAAGATAGGCAGGTAGGACAGGTCATGAGGGTGGTGCTGAGCTGGAAGGTTGGAACTGGGGTGAAATGGGGGAAGGGGAAATGAGGAAACTGTTGAAGTCCATATTGATGCCCTGGGGTTGAAGTGTTCCGAGGCGGAAGATGAGGCGTTCTTCCTCCAGGCGTCAGGTGGTGAGGGAGCGGCGGTGGAGAAGCCCCAGGACCTGCATGTCCTTGGCAGAGTGGGAGGGGGAGTTGAAAGATGGACAAGTAGGACAGGTCATGAGGGCACTGCTGAGTTGGAAGGTTGGAACTGGGATAAAATAGGGGGAAGGGAAATGAGGAAACTGGTGAAATCCACATTGATGCCCTGGGGCTGGAGGGGGAAGACGAGGTTCCTTCCTCCAGGCATCAGGCAGCAGATACATGGGAATACCACCACCTCCAAGACACTCATTATCCTGTCTTGAAAATATATCCCCATTCCTTCACTGTCACTGGGTCAAAATCCTGGAATTCCTGCCCTAAGGACATTGTGGGTTTACCCACTGCACAGAACTGCAACAATTCAAGAGGGCAGCTCATCACCGTATTCTCAAGGGCAACTAGGAGCAGATAATAAATGCTGGCCTAAACACTGACACTCACATCCACGAAGAAATAAAGAGAAACCCCTGATAATAAATATCTTTCTTGTTAGCACAAAATCAAGGAGTGGTCATTATGAAGAGATGAGGAAATAAATGTTTATAGATGTCTGAAGAGCAGTTAATTCATGTCATTGAGCTATACATTTTTGTGACTTTCTTATTTGCATCTTCCAGTGGTGGCTTTTATGTTCACTTACGATTTTGTAAACTCTGATATGGGACAAAACCATGAAATGCCCTCAATTGCCTGATACTTACTTTCGCAGGATATTCACCATGGAAATTCCCACATGAAATAACTTCACCTCTGTCCACAAGCACAATCTGGAAACTGGTTAAGGACAGAAAGTGTTCTGATTTTGAAGGTTATGCAAGAAGTTTTATACTAGTTTAGAATAACAACATTTAAAATGGCCTTTCTCTTATTCCAATAGTGCCATGGAATTCTGTTTACCACTTGAGAGGACTCCCTTAAAAGTCTCATCTAAAATCTAGTAATTCTGACAATGCAGAACTTCCTCAGCGGCATACTGTGCTGTTGTCCTGGGATTTGATAAATGAACCTTCGGTGAAACATATAGAAATATAGAAAATAGGAGCAAGTGTAGGCCATTTGACCCTTCAAGCCTGCTACACTATTCAATATGATCATGGCTGGCCATCCAACTCAGTCATCTATTCCTACTTTCTCCCTTTGATACCTTAAGAACTTTACTTAACTCCTTCTTGAGAACAATCGATGATTTGACCTTAACTGTTTTGTATGGCAGAGAATTCCACAGGGTCACCACTCTCTGGGTGAAGAAATTGCTCCTCATCTCAGTCCAAGATGGCTTACCTGATATCTTAAGTCTGCGAGCCCTGTTTCTAGATTCCCCAGTCATAGTATACATCCTTCCATTTTACCCCGTTTAGTCGTGTTAAGAATTTTATAGGTTTTTGTGAGACCTCCCCCCCATTCTTCTAAGCACTAGTGAATATAATCCTAACCAATCCTAACCTCCCAGTCTTTCTACATAAATCAGTTCTGCCACCCCAGGAATCATTGAGGAGAAAGTGAGGTCTGCAGATGCTGGAGATCAGAGATGGAAATGTGTTGCTGGAAAAGCGCAGCAGGTCAGGCAGCATCTAGGGAACAGGAGAATCGACGTTTCGGGCATTAGCCCTTCTTCAGGAATGAGGAAAGTTGGTCCAGCAGGCTAAGATAAAAGATAGGGAGGAGGGACTTGGGGGAGGGGCGTCGGAAATGTGATAGGTGGAAAGAGGTCAAGGTGAGGGTGATAGGTCAGACTGGGGTGGGGGCGGAGAGGTCGGGAAGAAGATTGCAGGTTAGGAAGGTGGTGCTGAATTTGATGGATTTGACTGAGACAGGCTGGGGGGAGGGGAAATGAGGAAACTGGTGAAATCCGAGTTCATCCCTTGTGGTTGGAGGGTTCCTAGCCGGAAGATGAGGCGTTCTTCCTCCAACCCCAGGAATCAGTCTGGTAAACCTTTGTTGCATTCCTTTCATAGCCATAACATCCTTCCTCAGATAAGGAGATTAAAACGACACACATTATTCAAGGTGTGATCTCACTAAGACTCTGTATAATTGCAGCAAGGCATCCCTGCTCCTGCACTCAAATCCTCTTCCTATGAAGACTAACACACCATTTGTTTTCTTCATGGCCTCCCGTATGCTTACTTTCAGCGACTGGTGTATGAGGACAGACAGGTCTCACTGCACCTCCCCCTTACCCAATCTATCGCCGTTCAGATAATTATCTGTCTTCCTGTTTTAGCTACTTATCCATAGTATACTTCATCTGACTTGCATTTGCCCAGCCACTCAGCTAGACTCAGAAGGAAAATAAACACTGATCACAAAACTGGTACACTTGCTGCTTTCTGGTACTGTTCATTGATGTGACTGTTAATTATGTTACATTGAAATTAGTGCCCCATGTGAGTTTGGCTTCATGAAAGGATACTGGGTTATCAGTTACACTGTTCATTTCAGTCACCAGAATTGATTTCACAAATTTGATTGTATCATTGGCCACGCCGTGGACCTGGAAAGCAGAATGTCCTGATCAGGAGAAACCTGCACTAAATTGGCCACTCGTTTACAATCAAATAGAAATCTATAATATCTACCTGTGGGGAGCAACGAAGGCTATAGGCATCCTGGACACGGTCACAGAACTGGTGGCTTTCTGTCAAAATTTCACAATATTACACAGACACATTATAACCCCACAGACCTTTCAAACAGTGGGTGAAGTCATTCCTACAAGAAGACCAGTGCTTTACCTGCGATTTCAGATGGATAAACCTTGGAATGCAAGACTGACCGGAACCGAGCAGCTACCTCAATCTGGCCTGGGTGAGGTCGAAGGTCATGGACATCTGTTTAATATACAAAGTGACAGCATCATGTTAACCAGAGGTCAAAGGTTGCACTGTTCACTGAAAGCATCGGCAGCAAGGAGTAACTATTTCAGTCGATCAGTTCATATAAAGTCTGCCTAATGGTTCTATTGGATGTCTAGTGCGTATAGCCCATGTCTCTGACCCAGAAGTTCTGGGTTCCATCCACCTCCAAGGACAGTGTGTTCACAATGTGGTCACAATGTGGTCAGACAGGCTGCGAATCAAACTGGTAATCCGCTGATAGGTGCCATTGGCAGGTGGTGAAAGTTGGAGAGACTCATGGTCAGCTGTGGGATGCTGTGATGGCATAAAACCTCAAGCATCACTGCACATAACTCCTGGCTACAACATGCAAAAGGCGTGAGGAAGTGGTTGGACAACCAGTATGCCAGAGCTTGGTGCCTGCTGAATAGGGATGGATCCCTGCTGTGACTGGCGTTGGATTGAGGAGCTGCTTCCTTGCCCTATCCTTTGTGGAGACTACAGTGCAGTGGATCAGATCAGCCACTGGGCAAAGAAGGAGAATAAAGATCACTCACCTCTATCGAAGGCTTTGGTGGTGCCTTTCAGAGCTTCCAGAGTGAGCGCTGCTATAATATCTGCCTGTCTGGCTATTGCTGTTGCTCTCTCCACTGCCTCCGCACCGAGTGACGTGATCATCTGAGTGCCATTGATCAGGGCCACTCCCTAAGTACAAACAGCTGGTTGAACTGCATTGAAAATCATTTTGATTTGTAAACCGATTTGTCATTTGGAGGTACAGAACTTGAGTGTTACTGAAAAAAAGACACATTTTGTTGCTGTTTTAGTTCACCAGGATAATTCCCAAAAATAGAAAAGTATGGCGTTGGAAAAGCACAGCAGGTCAGGCAGCATCCAAGAAGCAGGAGAGTCGATGTTTTGGGTATAAGCCCTTCATATTCCTGATGAAGGACTTATCAGGAATATGAAGGGCTTATATGAAGGGCTTATATGAAGCCTGCTGTGCTTTTTCAAGTGCCACACTTTTCAACTCTGATCTCCAGCATCTGCAATCCTCACTTTCTCCTAATTCCCAAGAATATCAAAATAAAGGAAAAACAATATTTATGCTGTATGAGAATAGAGTGCTGATTGGTTGTCCAGTGGCTTCTGATTAGTAGAGACATTGCAATGGAGGATGCATCAGTTAGATAGTGATTGACAGTTAACCACCAAGCTTTGTTTAAATTTGGCCAGGTAAATGGACACAGTGGTATGAATTATTTAATTTAGTAAATAAAGTGACTGCAACTATAGTAACCTGCTGTTCCTGGAACAGAAATAAATGTTGCTGCAATACATTACTGATTTCAAACTTTAAACAAACACCAAATAACTTAGCGAGTATATGCATCTCTTCAAGGAAGGGAAGTCTTATAGATCTGCAGGATGTGGGACTAAATCCAGTGAAATCTTCCTTCCTAAATTTAATGAATAAACAGCCAGTGAAAGGAAAACATTGTTTAAACATAGAGAACTCTTGTAAGAGCAGGAACTGGACATGTTTTACACAGTGAGATAGGATTTGGAAATGCCGATAGAATTTTAGTCAAATGTTGTTTCAATCCTGTTTCCTGGATAAGAAAATATTGAAATGTTTTCTTACCTCTTTAGCTTTCAATGAAATTGGCCGGAGACCATGAGTTTGCAAAACCTGATGAAAAGAGTTAGAGTCAAAGATGGTTTACCATCAAACCATCCAGAATCAGGAAAGCATTTTAATTCACATCTAATTGCATAACAGCAGAACCTTGCATTTGTATAGCACTTTCAAGGTAATAAAATATCTCAGCAATTCATCAAGGCATTATAAACAGAATGTGACACTTGAGCCATATAAACAGATATTAAGGGAGATGAACACAAGCTTAGTTGAAGAGGTTGTGTTTAAGGAATGTCTTAAATGGGGAAAGAGACGTTGAGTTTAAGGAAGTAGGAATTCCAGAGCTTCAGGCCAATGCAACTTAAGACATTGCTCCCATTATTGAAGTCCAGTTCCTTCCAATCAGACAGTCCAGAATCAGAAGAACTCAAATATCTTGGAGGGTTATAAGTCTAGAGGAGATTAGAGATAGCGAGGAGCATGGCAGACACGGATTTAAGAACAAGGCTGTGAATTTTAAAGTTGAAGCATTGTTTAAATGGGAGCTGGTGGAAGTCAATGAACCCAGTGCAAATGGGTGAACCAAAAATAGAAATTGCTGGAAAAGCTCAGCAGGTCCAGTCTGTGGAAAGAAATCAGAGTTAATGTTTTGGGTTGAGTGACCGTTTCTCAGAACAGCAATTGGGTGATACCAGTAGGTGTGAGAGCACAAAGATGTCTTGAGATTATGGAAGGTAGGATGTGGGTTAGAACTAGTCAATGGAGATAAAGAGGATACTGATGAAGGTTTCAGCAATAGCTAGTCTGTGATCGAACAGAGTTGAGAATGTGGTGCTGGAAAAGCACAGCAGGTCAGGCAGCATCTGAGGAGCAGGAGAATTGACGTTTCAGGCATAAGCTCTTCATCAGGAATGCGACAGAACAGAGTCAAGCAATGTTACCAAGATGGAAATAGGTGGACTAGTGACTGTGTGAATGTGTGGTTGAAAGTTCATGTGGCATCAAAGCTGGTACACAAGTTGTACACGGAATCAGAGTTCCAGAGAGAGGGATATACCCAATGGTAGAGAAATTATAGGCAATGGTTCCAGTCTTCCAAGATTAATTAGGGGAGTTTTCAGCAATGGGACAATTTAGTGATTGTGTTGGGGTAGGGCTAGTCGAGAGAGGTGGCAGTAAGATAGAACTGGATGTTGACATTATACATGCAGAGGTTGATGTCATGGAGGGGCAGCAGGATGATGAAAAACTGGAGAGCAGCAAGGGTCAATCCTTGAGAGAACATGAGGTAATGATGTGGGAGCAGGAAGAGAGGCCAGTGCAGATGATTATCCCACTCTGATTTGACAGAAGAGATCACAACGAGGGCAAGTATGGTCTCAACCAGCTAGACAACACTGAAAAGGTGTTAGGGGAGAAGGGTGTGGTCAACCAAAGACTGCAGAAAGTTCCAGAAGGGTGAGGAAAGATGTATTCTATATGATAATGGTTCTGAAAGGGTTAATATCGGAGACCGCATTAACTTCCACCTAATCTGATGATGTCACAAGCACTAGCCCTTGATTGCCACATGCAATAAAATATGCCATGTTTAAAACAAGAGTCTCTTTAAGACTAGTCATTGTTGATTGACCATTACAAACCAAACAGGCCCTCAGACCCAGTCTAGGAAAGAGATGTTAGCAACAAAACAGTCCAACCCTGACTGAGATGGCGCTATAACACACATAAGAGACGAGTTTGCCTTTATCAACATTTGTGACTTTGGTAAGATTTCTTTGTGCACTGTGACGGTGAAGAAACAGATTGGAAAGATCACAGATTTCAGGGAAAGATGGACATGGATATGGAGGAGATAATACATTCATGGACTTTGAAGGGCAAAGGAAGGTTGGAGATGGGGCAATAATCGGTAAACTTGGAGAGATCAAGGGTTGGCTTCTTTCTGGTTAATCACATAGATCATTTAGGATCATAGATCATTAGGAACCATGGATCATTTAGGATAATAGTTGATGTAGAATCATAGATCATTAATAATCATGGATCATTTAGGATCATGATGATGTAGGATCACAGATCATTAGGAAACATGGATCATTGATGATGTAGGATCATAGATTATACAGAATCATTGATCGTATATGATCAGAGACCAGCACCTAAGGTTCCATTACTCTAAATAACAGTCATTAATCGATTGAAATCTTAAAAATATAGTGAAAGTAAACAACAGAGAACTCACGTATTTAGCATCTGCCCAGCCACTTTTAGGTGACCACATTTTGCCTTCACCAATCAGTCCCAGAGCAAGATGGGCAAGGGGAGCAAGGTCCCCACTGGCACCAACTGTCCCCTTCTCTGGGACGTAGGAGAGACAGGAGGCTACAGGAGGGAAGGAAAGGGTGAGGGAAAAATCAAAGCTGGATCACTGTTGAAAAATGCATGATGGAAATAGAGAGGGGGGGGAGTTGAAATGCCGTGGAATCGCTCCCGAATACAATTGCGTAGGCAGTGGCAGGAACACTGGTAGCTTGACCACCTGTTAAGCAGGGGCTAGCAGTGATCTGAATGTTTAATGACACAATCCATTGTGGTGCAGAGATGGACATTGCATTTGCATTCCCTCTTACCCGCTGAATTTGGATGTTTGCTTTTTGTGATTCATGGATGAGAACTCCCTTTGCTCATAGCTTTCTGCATCTTTCTACACATGCCGCCAAGTCTCCAGAGCCCCTGTCCTCTGATTGAGATTAGAATACTTACAGTGTGGAAACGGGCCCTTTGGCCCAACAAGTCCACACCGACCCTCCGAAGAGCAACCCACCCTACGTTCCCTCCTTCACCTAACACTACGGGCAATTTAGCATGGCCAATTCATCTATCCTGCACGTTTTTGGATTGTGGGAGGAAACCGGAGCAGCTGTTGCCCGAGGCTGGAATCGAACCTGGGACCCTGGTGCTGTGAGGCAGCAGTGCTAACCACTGAGCCACCATGCCGCCCACTCTGTAGTGTGGAAAAATCAACTGTTCTCCTTCATCGGGATATGAAAAAAATGCCTTACAGGCAGAAGTCAGTAAGATGCAAAGCAGGAGTATACTTAAGATGGCAATCAGGAGGGCAAAAAGGGGACATGAGATAGCTTTGGCAAATAAGGCAAATAAGGAGAATCCATAGGGATTTTATAAATACATTAAGGACAAAAGAGTAACTAGGGAGAGAATAGGGCCTCTCAAAGAACAGCAAGGCAGATCTTTGTATGGAAGCGCAGAGATGGGGGAGATACTAACTGAGTATTTTGCATCAGCATTTACTGTGGAGAAGGACATGGAAGATGTAGAATGTGGGGAAATAGATGGTGACAGCTTGAAAAATGTTGATATCACAGAGGAGGAGGTGCTCGATGCCTTAAAATGCATAAAAGTGGATAAATTCCCAGAATCTGATCAGGTGTACCCTAGATCTCTGTGGGAAGCTAGAGAAGTGATTGCTGGGCCTCTTGCTGAGATATTTGTATCATCGATAGTCACAGGTGAGGTGCCAGAAGACTGGAGATTTGCTAACGTGGTGCCACTGTTTAAGAAGGGTGGTAAGGAAAAGCCAGGGAACTATAGACCAGTGAGCCTGACATTGCTGGTGGGCAAATTGTTGGAGGGAATCCTGAGAGACAGGATGTACATGTATTTGGAAAGGCAAAGACTGATTGGGGTTAACCACCATGGCTTTGTGTTTGGGAAATCATGTCTCGCTGACTCGACTGAGTTTTTTGAAGAAGTAACAAAGAGGATTGATAAGGGTAGAGCAGTGGATGTGATCTATGTGGATTTCAGTAAGGTGTTCGACGAGGTTCCTCGTGGTAGACATGGAATACAGGGAGAATGGCCATTTGGATACAGAACTGGCTCGAAGGTAGAAGATAGAGGGTGATGGTAGAGGGCTGTTTCTCAGACTGAAGGCCTGTGACTAGTGGTATCGGTTGCTGGGTCCACTGCTTTTCGTCGTTTATATAAATGTTTTGGATGTGAACATAGGAGGTCTAGTTAGTAAGTTTGCAGATGACACCAAAATTAGACGTGTAGTGGACAGCAGAATACAATGGGATCTTGATCAGATAGGCCAACGGGCCAAGGAGTGGCAGATTGAGTTTAATTTAGATAATTGTAAGGTGCTGCATTTTGGAAAGGCAAATCAGGGCAGTATTTATACACTTAATGGTAAAGTCCTGGGAGTGTTGCTGAACAAAGAGACTGTGCAGTGCAGGTTCATAGATCCTTGAAAGGAGAGTCACAGGTAGATAAGCAAATGAAGAAGGCGTTTGGTGTGTTTTCCTTAATTGGTCAGAGCATCAGGAACTGAGAGGTCATGTTGCGGCTGTACAGGGTATTGGTTAGGCTACTTCTAGAATATTATATACAATTCTGGTCTCCCTTCTATCGGAAGGACATTGTGAAACTTGGAAGGGCTCAGAAAAGATTTACAAGGCTGATGCCAGGGCTAGAGAGTTTGAGCTATATAGAGAGGCTGAGGCTATTTTCCCTGGAGTGTTGGAGGCTGAGGGTGTGACCTTATAGAGGTTAGTAAAATCATGAGAGACATGGATAGAGTAAATTGACAAGGTCTTTTCCCTGGGGTTGAGGAGTCCAAAACTAGAGGGCATAGGTTTAGGGTGAGATTTGAAAGGGATCTAGATTAGATTACTTACAGTATGGAAACAGGCCCTTCGGCCCAACAAGTCCACACCGCCCCGCTGAAGCGCAACCCACCCATACCCCTACATTTACCCCTTACCTAACACTACGGGCAGTTTAGCATGGCCAGTTCACCTGAACTGCACATCTTTGGACTGTTGGAGGAAACAGGAGCACCCGGAGGAAACCCACGCAGACACGGGGAGAACGTGCAAACTCCACACAGTCAGTCGCCTGAGGTGGGAACTGAACCCAGGTCTCTGCCGTTGTGAGGCAGCAGTGCTAACCACTGTGCCACCGTGCCGCCCGTGCAGATCTCTGCAACTTTTTCACACAGAGAGTGATGCATGTATGGAATATGCTGCCAGAGGAAGTGGTGGAGGCTGGTACAATTACAACATTTAAAAGGCATCTAGATGGGCACATGAATAGGAAGGGCTTAGAGAGATATGGGTCAAGTGCTATCAAATGGAAATGGTTTAGGTTTAGGGTATATGGTCGGCATGGATGAGTTGGACCGAAGGATCTGTTCCGTGCTGTACATGTCTATGACTGTAAAACTAATTACCATTAAATGCCTGGATTATTTGATTGAGGGTCTCTAAAGAGATCCCACTGTAACCTTTGGCGAGGACATTGATCCGGAGAACCAGCAGCATCCGGGATCTCTCTGGGGACAAGGGATCCCCGACACCTGGGAAAGAAGCAGAGATTTATTTTCCATCTCTCAAACAATCAAAATATTTCAGGCTCCTTGTAACATAGAAGAAACCTGGCCATCCTGGTTGAATCTGTCACAACAATACTTAGCAAGTGAAGCAGAGTACAGACCGAGGCATATTCAAAGAACAATTTTGAGTTTAAATAATGATTTCAAAATTTACAGTTTCTGCCACTTTCTAAATTGTTGGTGTGACCACACTTAGAATGTTGTGCATGGTTCAGGTCACCAAATTACAAAACAGGTTCCACAGCCTTTGAAAGGAATTAGAAACAGAAACAAGCATGACTGAAAGGCTGGAGGTTGACCAGTATGTAAATTGGCATAATCACATTGGAAAAGGGTAAGTTGTGGAGGTGATATTATTGGTGGTTTTAGGATTCTAAAGTGACTTGATGCTGTAGCTCACAACAAGCTGTTTAACCTTGTGCTGAACAACGGATCGGAGGACACAGGTAAATTGATAGTAACATTAACTTCAATTCCACACCCAACAGAGAAGCTGCTGGCCTTAATGTAAACAACCCACAAAGATATGGTCATCCCTGTGGTGTGGTTTTCACTTCTCTTGAGGTCAATCTGAAATTTGCAAGTCATCAAGGGAATCTCCATTGAGATAACAGACAAGAAGCACAAATTACTTCCAGAGACATTGAACTTATACCATAACAAGTGTTTATTTTTAATACAATGTTGTGCCCTTATTCAAGAAGGGCTACAAAGAAAAACTCGAGAACTATAGGCCAGTAAGTTTAACAACTGTGGTAGATGAGTTACTTGAAAAGATTCTGAGAGATAATATATACATGCATTTGGAAAGACAGGGGTTGATTAGGAGTAGTCAGCATGGCTTTGTGCATGGGAGTTCATGCCTCACAAATTTGTTAGAGTTCTTTGATGAAGTGACCAGGAAGGTTGATGAGGGCAGGGCGGTAGACATAAAGTCTATATGGATTTCAGTAAGGCCTTTGATGAGGTTCCACATGGTAGGCTTCTCTGGAAGGTTACATCACACGGAATTCGGGGTGAGCTGGCAAATTGAATACAAAATTGACTTGTTGGTAAGAAGCAGAGGGTAATAGTGGAAGGATGCTTATTGGACTGGAGGCCTGTGACTAATGGTGTACCTTTAGGGTTGGTGCTGGGCCCATTGCTGTTTGTTATCTATATCAATGATTTGAATGAGAATGTACAAGGCATGGTTAATAAGTTTGCAAATGACACTAAAATAGGCAGTATCATGGACAGTGAGGAAAGGTCTCAGAAATTGTAGTAGGACCGTGATCAACTGGGGAAGTGGGCCAAGAAATGAAAAATGGAGTTTAATGTAGATAATGGGTATATGAGTAGGAAGGGTTTGGAGGGATATGGGCCGGGTGCTGGGAGGTGGAACTAGATTGGGTTGGGATATCTGGTCGGCATGGACAGGTTGGACTGAAGGGTCTGTTTCCATGCTGTACATCTCTATGACTCTAAGTATGAGGTCTTGCATCTTGGAAAGTCAAATCAAGGTAAGAGTTTCATAGTGAATGGTAGGGCCTTAAGGCTCTTGGTTCTCTGAAAGTGCAGTCACAGGTAGACTGGGCAGTGAAGAAGGCTTTTGGCACACTAGCCTTCATCAGTCAGGGCATTGAGTATAAAAGTTGGGAAGTTATGTTGCACTTATACAGGATATTGGTGAGGCAGCACTTAGAGTACTGTGTTCAGTTTTGGTCACCTTCTCATGGGAAGGATGTTACTAAATTGGAAAGAGTGCAGAAGAAATTTACAAGGATGTTGACAGGACACAAAGGTCTGAGTTATAGGGAAAGGTTGGACAAGCTGAGACTTTTTTCTTTAGAGCATAGGAGACTGAGGGGGGAGGGGGTGGGGTGGGGGTGGGGGGGAAATCTTACAGAAGTGCATAAGATTGTGAGAGGCATGGATAGGGTGAATGCACTCAGTCTTTTTCTCTGGGTTGGGGAATTGAGGACTAGAGGGCATCCGTTTAAGGTTAGAGCGGAAAGAATAAAAGGGAACCTGAGGGGCAACGTTTTTTACACAGAGAATGATATGCATATGGAATGAGATGCCAGTGGAAGTGGTTGAGGCAGGCTCATTAGCAATATTTAAGAGGCATTTGGACAAGATAGGAAAGGTTTAGAAGGATATGGGCCAAGTGCAGGGAAATGGGACAAGCATGAATATTTTGTTCAGCATTGACCAGTTTGGGCTGAAGGATGTATAAGTCCATGATGTATAACTCTAGGACTCTAAGAATTTCAAATTAAAAGTTAGCTGAGGATATAAATTCAGTGGCTGTCTGAAATCCATTTACTGTTTATACTGGGTCATGAGAGGAATCGAGTGACATTGTACCTGAGTGCCAAGGGAATCTCAGATAGTAGTACTTCAGCAGACGAGATGCCATTTAAAAAAGTGGATTGTGTCACCTATGGGTTGTGTCTCAGACTGTGGAAATGATAGAGGTTGAAGGGAAGGCAGCTATTGATGAAATGCATTTTTCTTCAAGGAAGATACAAGAAGGTTGATTTAAAAACTCAACTGCAACTTCTTGATCGGGGTGTGCTAGAGCTGGCATGCTATTGTGAAAGCATTTGGTCCAAGTTCCACTGTGCTAAAGTGTACTGAGAAGGGACATGGCTAAAACTTTCCAGTGGACATCCCTGTGTGTGCAGGTGAAAAGAAAACAAGATTATTTCCGATTGCTGAAAATAAGTTGTCGGCAAAGCTACTGCTGAACGAACTCCTTTTAGCTATGAGTAGAAACAGGAATCTCCTCAAATTAGAATCTGGACAGTGCAGAAAGAGGCCATTGGTCCGCACTGACACTTTGAAGAGCACACCGCCTAGAGCCAGCCCACACCCCCATAAGCCTGCATTTTACTATGGCTAATCCACCTAGCCTGCACATTAGATTAGATTACTTACAGTGTGGAAACAGGCCCTTCGGCCCAACAAGTCCACCCGACCCGCCGAAGCATAACCCACCCATTCCCGTACATTTACCCCTTTACCTAACACTACGGGCAATTTAGCATGGCCAATTCACCTGACGTGCACATCTTTGGACTGTGGGAGGAAACCGGAGCACCCGGAGGAAACCCACACAGACACGGGGAGAATGTGCAAACTCCACACAGTCAGTCGCCTGAGTCGGGAATTGAACCCGGGTCTCTGGCGCTGTGAGGCAGCAGTGCTAACCACTGTGCCACCGTGCCGCCCTGAACTCTACCGAGCAATTTAGCGTAGCCAACCCACCTAACCAGCAGATCTTCAACAATCTGTGGATTGTTGAAGGAAATCCACACAGTCACGGGAGAATGTGCAAACTTCACACGGACTGTTGCCCGAGACTGGAATCGAACCTGGGTCTCTGCCACTGGGAGGCAACCGTGCTAACTATTGAACCACATAGTTTGTATTTTAACATTTATCTTTTTGGAATTATCTCTCATTTCTAACTTCTGTGTGTATGTGGCTCATTTCTCACATTTAATTTGCCAATAAACTCACTCTTTCTATAACTCAAGAAAACCCAAGTTAAATTTACATGAATCTCATTTTATTTTAATTAGTTTAATGCATAAATATATTTGGACTGGGAAAAGAAATCTATAGGGAAAAGGGATCCTTTTAACTTAACCTTGTTATACCCAACCAAGGAAAGCATTGAATAAAGAAGAGAAGTAGACTCATCCCTCCTCAACCAATGGGCATTTGGGGGTATTCCATCTTGCATCGTAATGAATTGAGGACCCTCGCCTAGGAACCGGTCATAACATAGTAAGTAGCTAATCACATTGAAGAATTCTTACGGATAGCAAACCAGAAAGAAGAATCTATTGATTATTCTTCACATTTTGTAATGTTTTACAGGCATTTAATAAAAGGATTGGGGCACTGACATTAGGAGTTAAAAGGTATATGATGTAGAAAAATGTTTACTATATTAGAAGAACTGTGGAAATTTTAGCAGATTGGAAAAAACTAACATGGCACAAACGCCAAATTACATTTTCAGAATCAGTAAGTGCTTTGATAGTAGCTATGTGTAATCTTAACACCTTGTTACAGTTTATTAATCTGTCAGGGTTTTTAATAGAGAAACTGTAAGGTAAAAGTCAAAATTCTTGTAAATTCATTGATTTACACTTGTGGAGACTTTAATGGTGCATGCTATGGTCACAGAGTCACAGACTCCTGACAGTATGGAAGCAGGCCATTCAGCAATCATCTGAAGAGCATCCCAACAAGACCCACTCCATTCCTGTAACCAAAGAACAAAGAACAAAGAAAATTTACAGCCCAGGAACAGGTCCTTCGACCCTCCAAGCCTGAGCCAATCCAAATCTACTGTCTAAACCTGTCGCCCAATTCCCAAGCATCTGTATCCCTCTGCTCCCCATCTACTCATGCATCTGTCCAGATGCATCTTAAATGAATCTATTGTGCCTGCCTCTACCACCTCTTCTGGCAACACATTCCAGACACGCACCACCCTCTGTGTGAAGTATTTGCTGCATGTATCCCCCTTAAACTTTTCACCTCTTACTTTGAATGCGTGACCTCTCGTTATTGAATCCTTCACCCTGGGAAAAAGCTTATCTCTATCCACCCTGTCTATACCCTTCATGATTTTGTAAACCTCAATCAGGTCCACCCTCAATCTCCTTTTTGCTAATGAAAACAAACCTAACCTACTCAACCTCTCTTCATAGCTAGCACCTTCCATACCAGGCAACATCCACGTAAACCTTCTCTGCACCCTCTCCAAAATGTCCACATCCTTTTGGTAATATGGCGACCAGAACTGTACACAGTATTCCAAATGTGGCCAAACCAACATTGTATACAATTTTAACATTACTTGCCAGCTCTTATACTCAATACCCCATCCAATGAAGGCAAGCATACCATATGCCTTCTTGACCACTCTATCCACCTGTGCAACAACCTTCAGGGTACAATGGACCTGAATTCCCAGATCTCTCTGCCCATCAACTTTTCCCAAGGCTCTTCCGTTCATTGTATAATTCGCTGTAGAATTAGTCTTGCTTAAATGTATCACCTCACATTTTCCTGGACTGAACTCCATCTGCCACTTTTCCGCCCAACTCTCCAGTCTATCTATATTCTCCTATATTCTTTGACAGTCCCTTATGCTTTCTGCTACTCCACCAATCTTCATGTCATCTGCAAACTTGCTAATCATACCAACAGTCCCCTCTTCCAGATCATTTATTGTATTATAAACAACAGTGGCCCCAGCACTGATCCCTGTGGAACATCACCGGTCACCTTTCTCCATTTCAAGAAACTCCCTTCAACTACTACTCTCTGTCTCCTGTTGCTCAACCAGTTCCTTATCCACCTAGCTAGAACACCCTGCACACCATGTGACTTCACTTTCTCCATTAGTTTACCATGGGGAATCTTATCAAATGCCTTACTAAAGTCCATGTATATGACATCAACAACCCTTCCTTCATCTATCAACTTGGTCACTTCCTCAAAGAATTCTATTAAGTTGGTAAGGCACGATCTCCCCTGAACAAAACCATGTTGCCTACCACTGATAAGCCCATTCTTTTCTAAATACAAATAGATCCTATACCTCAGTACCTTCTCCAGCAACTTTCCCACCACTGATGTCAGGCTCACTGGTCTGTAGTTACCCGGAATATCCCTACTACTCTTCTTGTCCAGGGTACATGAGCAACCTTCCAGTCCTCAGGCACCTCACCTGTGTTTAAAGATGCTACAAAGATATCTGTCAGGGCCCCAGCTATTTCCTCTCTCGCCTCCCTCAGCAACCTGGGATAGATCCCATCCGGTCCTGGGGATTTGTCCACCTTAATAACCTCTAGCCTACCCAAAACATCCTCCCTACTTATGTCAACATGATCCAGACGAATCAAACTTCTATCTCTAATTTCAACATTCATCATGTTCCCCTCCTCAGTGAACACTGATGCAAAATAATCATTCAGAATCTCACCCATTCTCTCAGGTTCGACGCACAGCCTTCCTTCATTATCCTTTAGTGGACCAATCCTTCCTCTAGTCACCCGTTTGCTTCTTATATAAGAATAAAATGCTTTGGGATTCTCCTTAATTCTGCTCGCTACAGCTATTTCATGACCCCTTTTAACCCACTTGATTCCTTGTTTAAGACTGGTCCTACTCTTCCGATATTCCTCAAGGGCCCATTCTGTTCTTAGCTGCCTCGACCATATGTATGCTTCCCTTTTCCTCTTGGCTAGTCGTACAATTTCTCCTGTCATCCACAGTTCATGAATCTTGCCTCTCCTATCCTTTGCCTTCAACGGGACATGCCTATCCTGCACTATCTTTAACCCTGCATGTCCTGTGGCTAACCCACCCAGCCTGCAAACTATGGGAAATCTAGAATGGCCAATCCAGCCAGCTTGCACATATTTGGACTATGGGAGGAAACGGAGCACCCAGAGGAAACCCATGTAGACACAGGAAGAATGTGGATACTCCACACAGACAATCACCCGCGGGTGCAACTGAACCCAGGTCCCTGGAAGTGAGGCAGAAGGGCTAATCAGTGAGCAACCATGCCAACCATATTTCCACATTTAACTACGCATGTTCAGACTCTAGGCGTTATTACAGAAGGATAATATAGAATTACAGAATCCTCTCAATGTGGAAGCAGGCCATTCAGCCCATCAAGTCTGCATCAACCCTCTGAACAGCATCCCACCCAGACCCATCCCCCTACCCTATTTCTGTAACTCTGCAATTCCCATGGCTAATCCACCTAGCCTGCATATCACTGGACATTATGGGGAAATTTCACATGGCCAATCCACCTCAGATGCACATCTTTGGACTTTGGGAGGAAACCAGAACACCCAGAGGAAACCCACTCAGACACAGAGAGAATGTACAAACTGCACACAGTCGAACCCAAGCAGCTGGTGCTGTCAAGTAGCAGTGTTACCCACTGAACCACTGATTCCTTGCAAGTATGCAAGTGTGGACAGTTTTGCTGCCATTACTACCATCAACTATGGACAGGAGCTGGCAGCACGTGGGAATATTACTGGACTGGTTCAAGGGCATGGATAAATGCTCCAGAGACATAGGTTCAAATCCAGCCATTGCAGCCAGTGGAATTTAACTTCAATTCTGAAAAAGATCACTGGACTCAAAATGTTAACTCAGATGCTGCCAGACCTGCTGAGTTTCTCCAACAATTTCTGTTCCAGGTTTCTCCAGTCCTTTATTTTATTTTATTTTATTTTAGAAGTTATGTCTGGTTAGGCCTCAGCTGGAGTACTGTGTCCTGTTCTGGTCACCACTCTGTAGTAAGGATGTGATTACACAGGAGGGGCTGCAGAGAAGATTCACCAGGATGTTGCATGGGCTGGAGCTTTTCAGTGATGAAGAGAGGCTGGTTAAGCTTGAGAGCTATTTTCTTTGGTGCAGTGGAAGTTAAGGGGGACATGATAGAGGTATATAAGATCATGAAGGGCATGGTCAGGGTGGATAGAAAGCAGCTTAGTAGATCACAAGGGAGCAGAATTTTAAGATGGAAGGCAAGAGGTTGAGAAGAGATTTAAGGAATTTTTTTCATCCAGAAGACAATGGAGGTTTGGAATGAAGGGGAATTGAGACAGGAAATCTCACAACCATTAAAAAGTGCTTGAAAGAGGACTTGAAGTGTCATAACATTCACGGCTGTGGGCCTAATGTAGGAAATTGGGACTAATATAGACTTAGAGTATTTTATTTTGTCGGTGCAGGCGCAATGATCTAAAGGACCTCTTCTGGTTCAATGATTCTCAAGGGAAATTAGGAATGGACATTAAATGCTCACATGCCATGAATAAAATATTAGGAGCCACCATTTCTGTGAGTTGGTCACAAGTCTATGGATTAGGTTTCAGATAATTTCAATGGCAGCCCATTCACACATTAAAAAGCAAGTTAAAGAGATCGAATTTTGAGTTGTTGTGTGAGTAATTTGAGACAGACATGGGTTAAGTGTAGCAGGCTGGAGAGGAACATACTCGATGCAGTTTAGGAAGGGGGTCGGAATTTAGTTGAAACTTAGAGAAGACTGAATGGCCTGGATAGAGTAGACATTGGGAAGATGTTTCTATTAGCAGGAAAGATTAGGACCCGAGGGCACAGCATTTGTGTAAAGGGAAGATCCTTTAGAACAGAGAATGAGGAGAAACTTCTTCAGTCAGAGAGAGGTGCATCTGTGGAATTCGTTACCACAGAAGGCTGTGGAGGCCAGGTCATTGAGTATATTAAGACAGAGATAAATAGGTCTTGATTGTCAAGGGGCTCAAAGATTATGGGGAGAAAGTGGGAGAATGGAGTTGAGAAACAGCAGCCATGATTGAATGGTGGAGCAGACTCGATGGGCTAAATGGCCTAATCTCTGCTTCTACTTCTTATGTGATTTTGAATCTGCTGTTAACAAGTTGCCCAACATAATGGGATTTCCTCATCTTGTGTCTTGATTTGTTGCAGACAAACCGATAGTGATAGATCGGAATGATTAGCCAAACCTCCATCATTAATCTGAGCTCAGAGTTCCAAAGAAGAGTCATAACGAACTCAGAACATTAACTCTATTTCTCTCTCTACAGATGCTGAGTTTCTCGAGCAATTTTGGTTGATCTTTCATTATAATTCTATTAGGTGACCACCAAGTAGGTAATTGATGAACTTGATGGAGTTTGGTTTTACTCATTTAGAAATTCCTGTGTTAAGCTGAATTTTGCAGTTGCTTTCATGCCTCCAATGAAAGATCGTGAACAGATTTTGCTTTTAACAAGACTATTTTAGCGAAAGGTCACCATATCACCTGGTAAGTTTTATTTATACTTCATTGATAATATGTTAAAGCAGTGAAAGGTGAGCAGTATCAGGAAACAGAGAAAAGAGCCACTCCCAAGTCTACAGTCTTAGCAAAGTATGGAATGATGAGAATGGCAACTTAATGCACTTTATATGGTATGATCTGCTTGTACTGCACACAAAACAAAACTTTACACTGTACATAGGTACATGTGACAATAACAAATCACATCAAATTAAATCAAATATTTCTTACCCACTGCTGTGGAGAGGATAACGTTCTCTTGCAGCTCTCTGTGAAAATAAAAGGCTTTAGTATTGAGGAGAGCAATGGAATGTGAACAAAAGTAGCATCACATTAGAACATACTCACTTGAGCTTCTCAATGGGGATAACAGTCCTGGCAAACTTCCCAAAACCTGTGTTTATTCCATACACCACTGTAAATTGAAACAAATTATAGGTAATGGCATACACAACAAACACAGGTTAATTCTAAATTTGCTCCATAAAATCTCTGTTGATTATCCAATGATTTCACACACTGGATGGCAGGACATGCATCAAAATTCAAGTCAATTTATCACACACAAGTTTTAAGTGAAATAATATGTCACCTTGTTCTTTATTGATGATTTTTTCTACAAGGTCCCTTGATTCATTGACCCTCCTTTCAGCTTCTGGGGTAAGCTAAAAGATACAGGCATTTGTGTAATGACATGTTGTGGTATATTTTTGTAGACCACTTGAAATGGGGGTGGATTTCTATCTTACCTTGATTTTGTAGCATGCTTTACCGAGCTGAACAAGCTGTTCTGTCGTTAAACTATTTCCATCCAAGGAAATGTACTATGAACAAATAGGGAAAGATCATTCAAAAGATGAACTGTAATCTGCTGTCATAGACAAGTTATTATTGTTCTAGGTTCATCTTCACCAGAATTATCCTCTTGTTTGGGTTTGAGTTATAAAGAGAGACTGGATAGCCTGGGATTTTTCACACAGGAATGTAAGAGGTTGAGGGGTGATCTTATAGTGGTTTAGAAAATCATGACAGGCATGGATAAGATGAATAACAAAGGTCTTTTTCCCAAAGTCGGGAAGTTCAAAACCAGGGTGAGAGGAGAAAGAAAAGGGACCTGAGGGGCAACTTTTTCTCACAGAAGGTGGTTCATATGTGGAATGAACTGACAGAGGAAGTGGTAGATGCAGGTATAGTTGCAGCATTTAAAAGATGTTTGGACACGTACATGAATAGAAAAGGTTTAGAAGGATATGGGCCAACTGCAGGTAAAGGAGACTATTTGTTTGGGAAATTTGTTCAGTGCTGAAGGGTCTGTTTCCATCATTTACTATATTGCAGTGTGTCGTGATAGTGTCAAATCGTACAACCCCAGTCTGTGGATTCGAATCCCACCATGGCAGATGGTGAAATTTGAATTCAATTTAAAAATCTGGAATTAAAAACTAACCAAATAGTAAGTCACTGTCGATGTTGTAAAAACTCACCTGAACCACTAATGTCTTTTAGGGAAGGAAATCTGCCATCCTTCCCCAGCCTGGTCTATATGTTACTCCAGACCCACAGCAATGTGATTGACCCTTAATTGCCCTCTGAAATATCAAACCACTCAAATCATAGGGCAATTAGGGATGAGCAATACTGTAAATGCTGGCTCAGCCAATGATACCCACATTCAATGAACGGGCAGCACAGTGGCACAGTGGTTAGCACTGCTGCCTCACAGCGCCAGAGACCTGGGTTCAATTCCCGCCTCAGGCGACTGACTGTGTGGAGTTTGCACGTTCTCCCCGTGTCAGCGTGGGTTTCCTCCGGGTGCTCCGGTTTCCTCCCACAGTCCAAAGATGTGCAGGTTAGGTGAATTGACCATGCTAAATTTCCCCTAGTGTTAGGTAAGGGGTAAATGTAGGGGTATGGGTGGGTTGCGCTTTGGCGGGGCGGTGTGGACTTGTTGGGCCGAAGGGCCTGTTTCCACACTGTAAGTAATCTAATCTAAACATTATTGCATGTTGATGTTTAAATCTAAATCTCAAACAGGCATACATTTAAAGGGGGAATTCAAATGCCAAAATCACTCACCTGCTGAGGCTCCTGATATTGTCTGCATTTTGTTAAGAATATATACAATCAAATCATCAGCTCAGCTATTTACAATCTATACTCATGACTTAGACAAACAGAACATATTATATAAATTTGGATATGGGCCAAGTGCAGGAAGGCAGGACTAATTTATTTTGGGATTATGGTTGGTTTGGATTGGTTGGACTGAAGGGTTTCATGCTATATGACTCTATGACACAATAACAAGAGTACTCTATCTAAGTTGACCGACACAAGGCTGTTAGGGAGGATGCAGGTTAAGTGAGTGGACAGCAAATTGGCAGATGGAGTGTAATTTGGGGAAGTATGAAGTGATTAACTTTAGTGTTAAAAATAGAAAAGGAGAATTTCTTTTCGATGTAAGGAAGACAAATATCATGTTTGAAGAGAAAATGAGGTCTGCAGATGCTGGAGATCAGAGATGGAAATGTGTTGCTGGAGAAGCGCAGCAGGTCAGGCAGCATCTAGGGAACAGGAGAATCGACGTTTCGGGCATTAGCCCTTCTTCAGGAATCTGTTTGCCCATTTATTACAAAGGGATTGGAGTGCAAGAAAGAAAACATTTTGCTACAACTGCACAGGATGTTGGTGAGACCACAGCTGGGCAGACGTTCCATTTCCAGTTTCATTTGAGCCCTTTTTCAAGAAAAACTTGATCAGCAGTGAGGGTATCTTCCTAGAGACTACATCAGTACTAATAAGTAGCTTACACCACCTATTTTCCATGGAATCAGCTTTTTTATTGGAGTGTCAATGTGTTGTCATCCTTAAGTCTGATGCAGATGGAATTTCATGCTCCCTAACATTTTAACCAATCTGTTCCACATACTGTTTCACTGGGTACAACCTCTATGTAACATTACACAATTAACTGGACTGTTTCTAATTGGATAGATATTTTAAAGATGCAATGATCTGAATAGACTAGTCCTCTGCTAAATCATTCAATGATTCCACAAGCTGATAACATGTGAAAATTACATTTGTCACACAAGGCATGTTCAATGAATGGAACTGATATAATGATAGAATAGTGGCTACTTAAATGAAGTGATAGATGTTAAAATGAGAGGCTTGGAGGAACTTTCCAGATGGGCCAAATGGCCTTCCATATTTCAATTATCTGATGATTTATATGATTACACAAATTGAAATACCATTAGACAAAATCCTTAGTGAAATAGACTTTTATATTAATTACTGTTAAGTGCAACTTCTAAAAAAGAACAGGCACAAAGCAAAGCAAGCCAAATCCTACAGTGAAACAACTGGAGGAGGTTCCCTGAACATTTGAGATAAAACCAATGGAAAGGATACACAGAGGCCATGTCAGACATCAGTGAATCAGGTTTGTCAAGTGTCCCCTTGGTGAACTGTGATGGAGAAAATGAGAACACCACAATTAATGATGGTAAAACCTGTCTGACTGTTGTCACATGCAAATGTTAATGATATAAAAATGTATTCTGACATTATACAGTCACATGCTATTGAGAGGAATGGAACACCTTTAGGGAAGAGCTGTCAGTTTGTAAATGAAAAGGCTCGCAGGAATTCTGGGTTGTCGGTAGAAACTCTTAGATGAGGCAGGGACAGAGATGCAGCAGACTTCAGGACTAAAACAGTGCAGAGTTGATAAAATGTGGAGCTGGAAAAAACACAGCAGGTCAAGCAACATCAGAGCAGCGGGAGAGTCGGCGTTTCAGGCGGGACACTTCATCAGGTCGGGGAGGGGGAAGAGTGTGAGAAATAAATAGGAGGAGGGGGCTGCTGCGGAAGGTAGATCGGATGGCAATAGGTGGATGCAAGTCAGAGGTGATTGTGATTGGTCAGTTGGAAGGTTGGAGTGGATAGCTGGGAAAGAAGATGGACAGGTTAGGTCAGGGGTGGGGTGGAGAGGAGGGCCGGACCTGGGATGAGGTGGGAGGGTTGGAGAGATTTGGAAGCTGGTGAATTCTATATTGACGCCACAAGGTTGTAAGCTCCCCAGCTTCCAAGCTGTCCCACCACCAACCACCACCCCTCCCCCCACCTCATCCAACCCTCTGGGAGGTCCAGCCATCCCTCTCCTCACTGCCCTCCTTGACCTGACCTAACCTGCTCAGCATTTGCAATCCTCACTATCTACAAGTTGGCTGAACTTTAATATTAGAGTAGGCACAATGTGCAAAGACATGGGATTGTATCCATGGTAGCAACAAACTCTTTGGAGGCAATTGTGCGAAATGCTACAATACCTTTAATGCTACCAAATGTCCAATCTCAGTTATTCTAAACCAGTGAATGAAAGGAGAACCTTAATGTTTATTTTGTCATGGAATTACTTACCAATCTGGATGAAATTGTTGTTTTCTAGAATGCCCCCAATGGGTCCTCAGGATCCACAAGACTGAGTCCCTGACACCATCTGACAGAGAACTTTGTGTCATCTATGCAGTACAGATCACCACAGTACACTTACCTCTCTCTGACAGCCTCACGTCCCGACCAGTGAATATTAAGAAAAGGGTCTTTACAGAGAATGACTATCCATTCCTGTCTCTTATGCACAGTGAATCAAAGCATTTCTACAACGATCATCAGAGTTTCTGGGGAGGATTTTCAAACATAACCCAATTATAATTTATAAAAGCTTCTGTCAATGAATCTTAAAACAGATCAGTTTTTGCCGTAAAATCTAATACTTTACTAATTACTTCAAATACTTATTTTCATTTAATCTGTGAACACCAGTTGGACAGAATCAGTTTGGCTTTAATTTACTCAGAATTAGGTTAAAACCTAATTTATTATATTTTGGGTGTTACCATTGACAGAGTTACTGTGACATAGCTTAAAATAACATGACTTTTGATTATCCAGTGAGGGGCTAAAGTATGTAAATGCTACAATCAGTTGAGGAGGGCCTTTAGGCTCCTCTCTTTTTAACCCTCTCTTTGTCAGTTGCACAAAAACAATTATTCTCAGCATACAGCTATCATTTCAATTAAAACATAATTAACGAGGTCAAAATGTAGGAGTAGATTACGTGGTTTACTTGAGGGAAGAATTTTATAACTCAGTAACCCTGAAAAAAAAACAAAAATACAACTTTAAACATGACACATGCAAATACAGGCACTAAGTTTATAAACAAGAATGTAACTTCTATGGGTAGGAAGAATAGTCTATACAGTTTATAAAACGTCGTTGACGCATTAGATTTTAAACCTGTTGCTTGTTAACTTGTCTTCTGTAGCAGTGCTGACATCTGTAGATCTTGGGTTCTTGGTAAATGGTTGTTCCAAGTTGCCTTTTCAGCAGACAATGACTTCAGCCTTGACTGACAAGGACACAGGCTTGTAGCGTCCTGGCTGTTATCAGTACATTGACTTTCCGTACTTTGCTGCACAACTTATATAGTCTTGCTCCTGTCTCTTCAACCAGCAGGTATAATCTGCAGACAACCTTTCTTCTGTCAGTACGTTAATTTATCATGCAAGTGTTAATTAAACAAGATTTGGAGATGCCGGTGTTGGACTGGGGTGTACAAAGTTAAAAATCACACAACACCAGGTTATTGTCCAACAGGTTTAATTGGAAGCACACTACTTTCGGAGCGACGCTCCTTCATCAGGTGATAGTGGAGGGCTCGATCGTAACACAGAATTTATAGCAAAAATTTGCAGTGTGATGTAACTGAAATTATACATTGAAAAATTGATTGTCTGTTAAGCCTTTCATCTGTTAGAATACAGTGATAGTTTCACTTCTTTCATGTATAAATCACAAAACCTTTTTTTTAAAGTTGCATTCTCAGGTTGGCTGTTAACAATGGTGATAGCTAGACAATATGTTGAAGGTGTTAGCCCCCTGTGTTCTCTGTCTATGACCTGATGTTTAGATTGATTCTAATCTAAAAAGTGAGATAACAGAGTTTTACATAAATTCATGCAGTTTTTGAGCTCAGAGTTCTACATGAATGTATGTAGTTTTTGAGCAAAGTGCAATGTAACTCTACAAGTACAAATTCACCACACAAAATATATGTGTGCATGTGGGTCTTTGTCTGTCTGTGTGTGTGTGTCTGTCTGGGGTGGGCGTTGTGAGTGTGAGAAAGTGTGTGTGTGTGTGTGTGTAGTGAGTGCAGAGTGTCTTAAGTCTGTGAGGGGGTGCATGTGTGGGAGTGTGTGTGTCTATAAGGGTGTGTGTGAGTGTCTGTGTGCGTGTCTGTATGTACCTGTGTCCGTATGTGTGTGTAGGAATATCTGTGTGTGTGTGTGTGTGTGTGTATCACACATGCACCCCCTCACAGACTTGCAGAGTTACATTGCACTTTGCTCAAAAACTGCATACATTCATGTAGAACTCTGAGCTCAAAAACTGCATGAATTTATGTAAAACTCTGTTATCTCACTTTTTAGATTAGAATCAATCTAAACATCAGGTCATAGACAGAGAACACAGGGGGCTAACACCTTCAACATATTGTCTAGCTATCACGATCGAGCCCTCCACAATCACCTGATGAAGGAGCGTCGCTCCGAAAGCTAGTGTGCTTCCAATTAAACCTGTTGGACTATAACTTGGTGTTGTGTGATTTTTCACTTAATTAAACAAGAGGAGCACATTTTTGAACACTGATTCAGTTAGCTATTGTCAATCTTTAGGTAAGGTAATAACCTCACTGCATTCTCATTTGATTTATTCCATATGGGTTCTTTCGACTTTCCTTAATCTATCGTCAGGTGATCACAGCAGCTACATTAGGTCAGTATGTGTCCATTCTCAAACCATTTTAGGTCATGAAAGGTTTGAGGTACAATAATCAGGTAATGGGAAAGTGAATATTAATAGTCCATTTTTTATTCCAATCGTAACAATGAGTGCTGAAGGATTGCACCTGTTGGTGAACATCACAACAGCATGTCTTTGAGACATTTGCTTTATTAAAACAATATAAAGTGCTTCACAGAGGTAAAAAACTGACTAAGCTAAGAGCATTTCTAAAACCTTCACCAAAGAGATAGAATTCAAGAAGTAAGAAAGTTAATGTTGGAAATAGTCAGTCAAAGATTTAACCTTTCAACAAGACTGGGAGAAGCTGGAGATGGAACAGGTTTTGAGCAATCGAAGGTGGTGGGCTGGAGGGGGAGTGGAATTCAATGGAAAGTCTACAATCTGTCCTGTTGGGTAGCAGAGATGGTGGTGCTGGAAAAACACAGCAGGTCAGGCAGCATCCGAGGAGCAGAATTCCTGATGAAGGGCTTACACCCAAAATGTCGATTCTCCTGCTCCTCAGATGCTGCCCTATCTGCTGTGCTTTTCCAGCACCACACTCTCAACTTTGATCTCCAGTATCTGCAATCCTCACTTTCTCCTTAGGCAGGACTGTGGTAACATTACCGTTAATGTCTACCTATTCCACCAGCTTTGAAGTATAGAGAGCAGGGGATGTCCAAGACACTAGAGTTGAGATATTTCATTCATCATATTGGATGCGCGGTGCCCGATTCCTGATGAAGGGCTTATGTCCGAAACGTCGAGTCTCCTGCTCCTTGGATGCTGCCTGAATGGTCGTGCTTTTCCAGCACCAGACTCTTCAACATCATAGTGGATGTGGGAAGATTAATGAGTTGGAAATGGAAACTGTCTCTCAGCCTCAGGTAGTCCATGGACCAATAACTCAAAGGCATTCCGAGCACGTCCACACTTTTCTGAATTGACTAGCATTGGAGGAGATAAAATACTTGTGATCACTCAAATTCAGCAATTGAATGTAAGCAGCTTGTTTTTGGAGATAAAGAGGTTTCAGTAAGAAATGTTTACTGCAAGAAATAGACTCTCTTAGTCCTTCAGATTCTCTTCTACACGAGGTGTAGCTTCTGTTTATTTGTCAGAAGAAGATTATCTCATTTTTGCTTTGCAAATGTAGGAAGGTATTTCATCACAACTACATTCAGAATAGAGGAGGTAATTAAATAATTCAAATTAAATGGTTCTGTCATACTGATTTAGGCAAAAGGTACATGTCACTGAAGTGTGAGGGATTAAGGAAAGTGAGTGAAAGTAAATAATGGCACATATGGAAGAGCTGGGGGATCAGATTCAAATGTAACAATCCAATAATGGGGATCATCAATTTGAACCTCCTACTGCTAATGGACTTTTATTCATTCTTCTTATATCTGGTAAGCCCCAATTTATTGTCCATCCATATGCCTCTCATCCTGAAAGTGATGGGTCATTTTCTTGAACCACTGCTGTTCAGGTAGTCAAAGGCATTTCTTCCTTCCTCCCTTGGGCTTGTGACCCCACCAAACAAACTCTTGTTTCCAGGACTTTCACTGATGATGTTTCCTCTGGAGGTCTTCCTTCAATCTCAGACAACCTTCTCATACCTCCATCTGAACACTCAGAAACAGGAATGCCCACTATTCTGTTTCTGCACAACTGAGTGGATTTCTTTCTATCTGATTCTAACTCTCCTTTTCTCCCCTTTTCCAGACTCTTCCCACCCATATCTGTAATTTTTTTACTATCCATCATTAATAGCAGTCTCTAATTTCCTAGCCCTAACCATCTCTTCTTCACTATGACACTTCTTCATTGATAACACTCCACACCAGGAGACTTCCACCCTCCTTTTTTAAACAAGGGTAACTCAGTCACCATCCACCAGAACTCTCATTTACTGGCTGAACTTGGTTTTACATTAAACGTAACTTTAACTCTACTCACTTCTTGTAGAGGGAAGAGGCTGTGATGGGTGCCTGCACAGATCCTGATTGTCACTGCTGTTTTGTAGTACACACAAACCATTTTTTTGATCCAGTCCTGCTCAGCCCCTCTTTCTCACCTTGTACTTTCATACCTTAATGACTGTGCCTGTATTGTTTCCTACTCTCCCCATAGAAAATTCCATCAAGAAAATAGATGAAGGCAGAGCAGTACATGTTGTCTATATGGACTTCAGCAAGGCTTTAGACTGGTTTGTAAGGTTAGATCATAATGGGATCCAAGGAGAGCTAGCCAATTGGATACAAAATTGATTTGATGGTAGGAGACAGAAGGTGGTGGTGGAGGGTTGTTTTTCAGACTGGAAGTCTATGAACAGTGGTGTGGTGGTTCCACTGTTGATTGTTACTTACATAAATGATTTGGATGAGAATGTAGGAAGCATTGTTAATAAGTTTGCAGATGACACCAAAATTGGTGGTGTAGTGGACAGTGAAGAAGGTTATCTAAGAGTACAATGAGATCTTGATCAACTGGGTGATGAGTAGCAGATGGATTTAGATAAATGTGGTGTTGAATTTTGGGAAGACAAACCAGGGCAGGACTTAGTTAATGGTAAGGCCTTGGGGAGTGTTGTCAAACAGAGATCTAGGGGTGCAGGTATACACTAGTTTCGTGAAAGCCCTTTCACAGGTAGATCGGGTGGTGAAGATGTTTGGCACACTTGTCTTCATTGCTCAGACCTTTGAGAACAGACATCATATGTTACAGTTGTGCAAGACATTGGTGCATACAATTCTATTTGCTCTGAGGTAGGAAGGATGTAATTAAACTGGAGAGGGTGCAAAAATGATTTACAAGGGTGTTACCAGGACTAGAGAGCCTGAGTTATAAGGAGAGGCTGAACTTTTTTTCCCCTGGAGAACAGGAGGCTGAGATGTATGAAATCATGAGAGGCATAGATTAGGTGAGTAGCAAAGGTTTTGTTTTGCTCAGCGTATTGCATTTTGGTACAACAAACAAGGATTGTACAAATACAATTAATGATAGGGCCTTGGCTAGTGTTGTAGAACAGAAAGACCTAGAGGCTCAGATACATACTTCTTTGAAGTTTTTGTCACATATAGACAGGGTGGTTAAAAAAAAGATGCCTAGCATGCTTATCTTCATTGCTCAGACCTTTGAGTATAGGAGTTGGGAAGTCATGTTGAGGTTGTACAGGAAGTTGGTGAGACCTCTTTTGGGATACTGTGTCGAGTCCTGGTTGCCCATTGCTAAACTGTAGAGGTTTCAGAAGAGATCCACCAGGGTGTTGCCGGGTATGGAAATTTGAGCTATAAGGAGACACTGGATAGGCTGGGACTTTTATCACTGGAGTGTAGGAGGTAGAGAGGTGACCTTATAGATGTTTATAAAATCATGAGAAATACAGATAGGGTTAATAGAAACTGCAGATGCTGTAAATCAGAAACAAAACCAGAAATTGTTAATGGCAGTTGTCTTTTCTATTGGATGTGGGATTGAGAGACTAGGAGACATATTTTTAAGGTGAGAGGAGATTTAAAAAAGACAAGCGGGGCAATTTTTTTAACCTCAGGAAGTAGTAGGTGTGGATACAATTACAATGTTTAAAATTTGGAGAAGTACGTGAATAGGGATTAGAGGGTTTAGAGGGATATGAGCCAGGAGCAGGCAGGTGGGACGACTGGTTTAGTTTGGGATTATGTTCAGCATAGACTGGTTGGATAGAAGGGTCTGTTTCCATGCTGTATGACTCTATGACTTCTGCCTAAGTAGCCTTTGTTGTGCATCAGGAACTTAAATAGTTTGAAATAAACAAAGTCTAAAAGCATGGCATTGGAAAAGCAGGGCAGGTCAGGCAGCATCCGAGGTGCAGAACAGTTGACATTTTGGGCATAAGCCCTTCATCAGGAATGTAAGAATGATGAATGCTAGAAATCTAACACAAATTGCTGGAGAAACTCAGCAGGTCTAGCACCATCTGTGGACAGAGGAACAGTTAAAACAGAGTCCAGTGACCCTTCATCAGGACTTAAATTATGTTTTACAAATGACCTTCAAATGGCAGGGTTTCTTTAGAGTGACTTCTCTATCATTGGAGCAAAGGAGCACCAGGGAGAAAGATTATTCTGAAATATAGGAGGCTCCACTATTAGATTTGGAACAGAAGGAAAGAGTGGTAATGGAGATAGGTAACATTAGATTTTTAAATTAGATTAGTTTACTTACAGTGAGGAAACAGGCCCTTTGGCCCAACAAGTCCACACCGACCCGCCGAAGCGCAACCCACCCAGACCCCTTCACCTAACATTACGGGCAATTTAGCATGGCCAATCCACCTAACCCACACATTTTGGACTGTGGGAGGAAACCGAGCACCCGGAGGAAACCCACGCAGACACGGGGAGAATGTGCAAACTCCACACAGTCGCCTGAGGCAGGAATTGAACCTGGGTCTCTCGAGCTGTGAGACAACAGTGCTAACCACTGTGCCACCCACATCCTTAAACTCAAAGGAAATACAATACCTATAAATATGAAAACCTCAAGATGTCTCACAAAGGCATTAGAAAATGATAGGCACATAAGGAGACACTAGGATAGATGGCCAAAAACTTGGTTAGAGGTGGGGTTTTAAGGAATATTTTAAAAAAAGCTGTAGGGTTAAAGGTTATCAGGGATAGGCAGGAAAGGATCTTCAGATCAGTGAATAATGGAACAGGCTTGATTGGCCAAGTGGCCTACACCTGCTCCTATTTCCTATGTTGATATAGAAAGGCAGAGGAATGCAAAGAGGAAATTCTAAAACTTAGTGCCTAAGCAACAGAAAGCACAATGATCAACTGTGCAATAAATCCAAGGACATCTGAGGAATAATCAGAAGTATCTCTCAGGATTGTAGAGCTGGAGGAAGTCACAGAGATAGGGAGGAGGAATATCATGGAGGGAGTTGAAAATGACAAAAGAAAACACAAGACATTGCTAACCAGGAATCAACATTAGTCAACAAGAACAGAAAGGATGGGAGCGCAAGCTCAAACAAGACCAGCAGAGTTTTGGATGACCTCAAATTCATGGAGCAGAACATGAAATGCTCGCCAGTAATGATCAAGTCTGAAAGTGAAAAGCGAAGATGGGTTTCATTTGCAGATCAACTAAGGGAAATGCAATATAGAGGTGCAAATAGGTAATCCTATTAATATAGTCAGTAGCTCATTTTAGAGTCAAACATGCCACCAAGGTGGTATGAAGTTTGGAGGGTGGGTGGATAGCTAGGGAACAGTTTGCAATGGGGTAAACTCAATGGATTTGTCTTTCCCAATACTGACAGATTTCTGTTAATCTAGTACTGAGCAGTGGTGAAGCTATCTCATGATTTAGAGATTGGAGGAGTTGAGACACAGAGTTACAAGGTTGTACTAGAGATTGTCAGTGTACGTATCAAAAACTTTTGTTTTTGGATGAAGTCACCCAGGAGATCATGCATTTGAAATCCACGGGGAATGTAGACAGATTCGCAGGGATTACCCTAAGGAGCAGGAAGAGAAGGCATTTCAAGTTTCTCTGGCTCTGATTTGACAGATAAGCCTGAAAATAGGCGAGTGCTGTCCTCGCTATGTAATGATAAGTGGAAAGGCATTGGAGGAAAACCGTGTAATCAACGATGTCAAGGACTACAACAGGTCATACTTTACAGACAATGTCCCAGACACTACCATCAGCATCCCTAGATATTTCCTGTCCCATTGGCAGGGCAGACCCAGAGGTCACAGCAGTGGAAGACAGTCAGGAGGGAGTTGCCCTGGGAGGCCTCAACATTGACTCTGGATCCCAAGAAATCTCAGACCTTCAGGTTAAATATTGGCAACGAAATCTCCCGCTGATTACCATGTATCATCCTCCCTCAGCCGATGAATCAATACTCCTCCATGGGACATCACATTAGTTCAGCGGTTAGCACTGCTGCCTCACAGCACTGTGGACCCAGCTTCAATTGTCTGTGTGGGTTTCCTCTGGGCGCTCCGATTTCCTCCCACAATCCAAAGATGTGCAGGTTAGGTGAATTGGCTATGCTAAGTGTTCAGGGATGTGTAGGTTAGGTGCATTAGTCAGGGGTAAACGTAGAGTAATAGGGTAGGGGAATGGGTTTGAGTGGGATACTCTGAAGAGGGTTGGTGTGGACTTGTTGGGTGGAAGGGCCTGTTTCCACACTGTAGGGATTCTATGATGATGTTGAGGAATACTTGGAGAAAGTACTGAGGATGGTAAGGGCACAAAATGTACTTTGGGTAATGGATTTCAATATCCGCTACCAAGAGTAGCTCTGATCGAGTTGGTCAGATCCTAAAAGGATATAGCTGCTAGACTGGGTCTGCAGCAAGTGGGAAACACATACTTGACCTCATTCTTACCAACCTGCTGACTGCAGATGCATCTGTCCATGACAGTATCGGTTAGTGTGACTACAAAGAGTTCCTGTGGAGACAAAGTCCAGCCTTCACATTAAGAATATTCTCCATCGTATTGTGTGGCACGATGTGCTAAATGGGACAGACTTTGAATAGACCTCGCAACTCAAGACTGTGCATCCATGAGACACTATGTGCCATCAATAACAGAATTGTACTCCATCACAATCTGTAACCTCATGGCCCAACATATCACCCACTCAATCATTACCATCAAGTGAGGGATCAAACCTGGTTCAATAGAGTGTGCAGGCGAGCATGCCAGGAGCAGCACCAGGTATGCCTAAAAATGAGGTGACAAACTGGTGAAGCTACCAAATGGGATTACTTGCATGCCAAACAGCACCAGCAGCAAAATGAAAGACAGCTTAAGTGACCCGGCAATCAATAGATCAGATCTAAGCTCTGCAAGTCTTGCGATATCCAGTTGTGAATGGTGGTGGACAATTAAACAACTCTCTGGAGACAGCAACTCCCCAAATATTCCCATTTTCCAATGATGGAATAGTCGTACACACAAGTATAAAAAATAAGGTTGAAGCATTCGCTGCAATCTTCAGCCAGAAGCACCAAGTGGATAATCCTTCTCAGTCTCCTTCAGCGGCCCCCAGCAGAATCAATACCAGTCTTCAGCCAATTTGATTTACTCTAGGTGATATCAAGAAACTGGACGCACTGAATATTGCAAAAGTTATGGGCCCTGAAAATGCTGGCAATAGTACTGAAGACTTGTGCATCAGAACTTGCTGCTCCCCTGGCCAAGCTGTTCCAGTAGTTACAACACTGGCATCTAACCTGACAATGCAGAAAACCAATAGATCACGCCCATGTATGTCCTGTACATAAAAAGCAGAACAAATCTAATGCTCAAATGTTACAAGATCTGGACAACATCCAGGCTTGGACTGCCAAGTAACATTAGCATTACACAAATGCCAGACAATGACCATCTTCAACAAGAGAATTTAATCATCACCCCATGACATTCAATGGTGTTACCATCACTAAATCCCCCACTAGCAACATCCTTGAGGGTTATCACTGATGAGAAACTAAGCTGAACTCACCAGATAAATATAATGGTTACAAGAGCAGGTCAGAGGTTGGGAATACTACAGTGAGTAACTCACCACCTGACTCCCCAAAGCCTGTCCATCATTTACAAGGTACAAGTCAGGAGTGTGATGGAATACTTACCACTTGCCTGGATGGGTGTAGCTCCAACAACACTCAAGAAGCTTGACACTGTCCAGGACAAAGCAGTCTGCTTGATTGGCACCACTTCCACAAATATCCACTCCCTCCATCACTGACACTCAGTAACAACAGAGGGTACTTTCTACAAGATGCATTGCAGAAATGCACTGTAGACAGCACCTTCCAACCCACAATTACTTCCACTTGAAGTACAAGGGAAGTAGATCTATGGGAACACCACCAACCGTAAGCTCTTTTCCAAGCCACTCACCATCTTGACTTGGAAATGTATCACTGTTCCTTCATTGACGCTGGATCAAAATCTTAGAATTCCCTCCCCAAAGGTATTATGGGTCTACCCACAGCAGGTGGACTGAACTAGTTTAAGGCAGCAGCTCATCATCACCTTCTCAAGGGCAACAAATGCTGGCCCAACCAGTGATGCCCATGGATGTAAGTTTGCTCGCTGAACTGGAAGGTTTGTTTTCAGACATTTCGTCACCATACTAGGTCATATCAGCGAGCCTCCGGAAGCACTGGTGGCATGGCCCATTTTCTATTTATGCGTTTAGGTTTCCTTGGGTTGGTGATGTCATTTCCCATGGTGACATTTCCTATGGTGATGTCATTTCCGGTTCTTTTTCTCAGGGGGTGGTAAATGGGATCCAAGTAAATATGTTTGTTGATAGAAGTATGGCATTCCAACCAGAACCCTAAGAATTCTTGTGCGTGTCTGTTTGGCTTGTCCTAGGATAGATGTTGTTGTCCCAGTTGAAGTGGTGTTCCTCCTCATCCGTATGTAAGGATACTAGTGAGAGTGGGTCATGCCTTTTTGTGGCTTGTTGATGCTCAAGTATCCTAGTGGCTAGTTTTCTGCTTGTTTGTCCAATGTAGTGTTTGTTACAGTCCTTGCATAGTATTTTGTAAATGGCATTATTTTTTCTTGTTGTCTGTATAGGGTCTTTCAAGTTCATTAGCTGTTGTTTTAGTGTGTTGGTGGGTTTGTGCACTACCATGATGCCAAGAGGTCTGAGTAGTCTGGCACTCATGTCTGAGATGTCTTTGATGTAGGGGAGAGTGGTTAGGTTTTCTGGACAGGTTTGTCTACTTGTTTGGGTTTGTTGCTGAGAAATCAGTGGACTGTGTTCATTGGGAGTGATGCCCATGTCCCATGAATGAACAAAAAAGATAATCGATAGTTTATTTTGTCAGTGATACCAGTTGACACTTTTGATTTCTTCAAGAACTGTTCTAGTACTGTGGGAAGGGTAGAAATCTGATTGGAAGGATTTGAAATACAGAGATCAGGAAAGATAGGCATGAATTTGGGAGGCAACATGTTCAAAGGCTTGAGGGGAAAGGGAGGTCAAAGATGATAGAGTAGTAAGGATGGAGGGATCAAAGTTGGGTTTTTTTTTTAGCAGATGGGTGGTGACAACAGATCTGAAGGACAACAAGTCAGCATGCAAGAAAAAAAACTTATCAGCTTGTGTGTGAGCTAGGAGGTGGAGTTAGGTGGTCAGAATCAGGATGTTGTGGACAGGTGACCTTGTAAAGAGCACAAGGAGAAATAGGAAAGGAACTAGACAAAGATGTAAATTTAGGGCAAAAGCAACATAGACCTTTACAGGAAGTTTGGCTCAGTAGATTAGGGTAAATGACTGTAGAATGACTGTTGAAGATGCAGATGAATGAGATAGGGAGAGAGATTTAAGACTTTGTATAGTACATAAACGCCAGGGCTACAGTTGGGTTCCAGGATGGTCCTGGAAGTGAGATATATTGCACAGACAAAAGCAGGCTTTACAATACTTTGTACAATCTACCTTTTGTTACCATTCAAGCCTGCATCCTTTGGACTTTAGAAAAAAAAAATGTAGAGAGACAAGTTGAGATTAAAAATTTTATTTGAAACAATGCACTTACTGATTCTATGGAGCAATGCAATGGCTTCAAAATTCAACATTTTGATTAGAACAATTCTATTTTGGCTTAAAACTGAAAAATGATTGGAATCAACAAATAGGTTTTTCATAATCTGTAGAGAAAGTATCACAGTAACCAAAATTCTTTATTTTGTAATGAAATCTGAAAAGAGTGCCTACTGCTGTAATGGTCAATTATTAGACAAGGTGGAGGTCCTTGGCTACCAGTGCAGCTGTGATTGGGTGCATGCAGGGCTTGTTCTTCTTGAAGGTTTCAATTGCTTGCTCTCGTGCTTGTTCAAAGTTGTACAAGTCTCTGTAACATTCATTTAAAGCAAGCACAAAGTCAGTAATTATATACAAAACAGTAACAGACCATCTACACATTGGAACATTACTGTATTATAATGTATTTGGAATGAAGCATCTGTTATCACATAAATATTTGCTCATATTTGCAACCCATGTTAAAAGGGAAAACATTCTTCTTCTAATATACAGCTGCATGGTACTGGCTACTTTTAGTCACAATACCAAGATTAAGGAGAAGTGCTAGGCATGAGCAACACTCAAGGAGCAATTAGCGACTGAAGCAATATTATAAGCATGAATTAAGACATCTGTATTTTGATGCTGGTATTTTTCTGTAGTGTATTCACAGATATAAGGCACACAGTCAGCTAAGTAAACAGGATGATATTGTTCATATTGAACAGGGAAAGCTGCTGCCCAAACATTTGTAGAAAATCAGGAAATGCTGTGTGTAAAACAGTGATACAGTGCGCACCAACGAATTAGAGCATGTAATTTGCTTGACTGCATTGATGAGCTCCCCTTTTTCATCCCAGAGTAAACATCTCTCAGCTGAATAGTCAGCTAAAGCACCAGTCAAAATTAAAAGCAATCCTACAAGATGTCTTTCAGCAGATCAGATCCTCCAGGGCCTTGCCCTTGCTGCTCTCTCAATTCCCACCATTCACATCCTCTCGTGCACTTTGATTATAGGTCTTTTCACCTTTGGTGGTCATACCTTCAGGTCTAATGCTCTGTAACACACTCTTTACAACTCTGCCTCTCTAACTCACTTTCCTTCTTGAGGGCACTCCTTACCTCCTAGCTCTTTGACCATGCATTTGACCTAATCTCCTCCTATGGCTTGGTGTCATATGTTGTGTTATAATGCTCCTGCGAAGCACTTTGGATAGGTATGTGTTAAAGTCACAATACAAAGTGTCAAAGTTATATTTCTTAAATCATTGTTTCTTTTCTCAGTAACCTAGTTGTTCTTTACATTGAAGAAAAATCAACATATGAAACTTCACAGTTAAATATTTTTCATTTTATAACACAACCTATTATTGTCATTTCAGTCAAAAACAAAACTGCTGGAGAAGCTCTGTGGAGAAAAAGCAGAATAACCGTTTTGGGTCCAGAACTGGGTTCTGAAGAAAGGTCACTAGACCTGAAATGTGAGAGATATCGTGTTATTGGCTATCTTTACTAACTCACTCACCAGCTTGCTATATTTATTAATACCAGATTGCTGTTCATTCATTCATAATCCTTTACTAACCCGGTTATTTATTATATATGGTTGCATCCATTCATTCATAAAACCGTGGTTCTGTAGTACGCAAATTTAAACCATTACTGCATTCAGCATAAAGAACAATACCATCCCCCATCAAATCTCCATGAAACATTATAATGTTAATCAGTCCTGATCAACCATCTCCTGGATTAAGTACCTATTAAATATCTTTTAACTGGGCCATTATCCCTTTAAGAAACTAACTGACAAAGCAGTGCTTGCATGAAATTGCATGAATGAAAGAAACTCATACTGGCAAATAGTAAATAAATTTCACCACAGCTGCAGTAATCAGTTCAATATCTTTATTCTTTTATGATTTCTAAACTATTTAGAGAAAAAGGCCTAGTTTTTTTTAACCAACATTTACTAATTGAGAAGACAAAAGAACTAACACCTCTGATTATGCAAGCAGACCAGACAAACATCCCATCAGAAGTAGCAGCAAGGAGTTAGCATGTTTTTAACCCATCTCCTGTCTCCCAGGAGAGAAGCCCTTTATGTACTATGAAAATGTAACACTATAGTAATGATATGTAAAAACTGTGTATAAAGGGGCTCTTGTAAAAACTGTACTTCGAGATTCTATTGCTATCTCGCACTTGTGCTGTGATTGCTGAACACAGAGGCTATTTTTGCCACTCACTGGTTTCGGTTGTTATTTGTACATGATCCCACAAATATTAATTCTGCTTTCTCTCCAGATGTGCCAGACCAGAGTTTCTCCAACAATTTTAGTTTTTGTTTCAGATTTCCAGAATCAGCAGTTTTACTTTGGTCATTTAAATCTTTGACACATCTCATTCTGACTATTCAAATGGCCAGCTTTCTACAGTCTGGAGGCTCTGCTGCTTGTGTCCTAACTTGCAACAAGTCTCATTTACCCATTACCTCTGTGCTCACTAACCTACTGATTAAGTAACATTTCATTGAACTCTTATCCTTGTTTTCACATCCTTCTAGACCAAAACCAGAGATACATGTTGTCCTCTAATTCTGGTCTCTCATCATCCCTCAGTTTAGTAACTCTACAAAGCTGCCCAAACTCCCAGTTCTGGAATATACAGTGCTTCTAAACTTCTCCCCTCAGCCTCTCCCTTTCCTCTAGATACTTGTTAAAACCTGTCTATTAGACCATACTCCATGGTCACCTGCCCTTACACGAAAGCACGATTAAAGTTATTGGTTTAAAATACTGCTAAACTTCAACAACCAATGCTATTTAACAACTTTTATTAACATGTTGCAAAGTCAGCTTTTTTTTTTAATTTTTAAAAGCTCTAAGTGGTCTTCTAGTTTGTTTCTTTGCCTTTCTACTCTGCATCTCTCCCTCAAGGTAATAAGTAACAAAGTCAAGGACAGTTCTCTCCAATGAAGATGACTCAACAACTATTTAATTTTAAATTGAACTCTTACCTGTAAAGAGGGCGAGTGAACTTCATTCTACCTTGCACAGTGACCATTTCCAAAGCAAGTGGAATGGCCTTTTCCCACTGAGCTCGGAGGCACAAACGCAGCCATCTTAAGTGGAGAGAAGAAAACCAAAGTTTACAAAACAGAGTGAAATAGTTTTATTTAAATTTCTATCATCAGACTCAAAGACAATGATTAAATAATATCAAGAGAGACAATTCACGGTATAATCTATTGGGCAATAGGAGACCATAGTGCAATGGGATTAGTTTTGAACACATACGATGAAGCAAACTGCCCGTGGTGTAATCTTTATGGTACCATTGCTATTCATGTTGTTTAATTCAGCAGCTCTTAACACACATCTTGCTGTATTAGGCTTTAACTTAAATTACTAAATCATTCATATTTTAAGCACATTTTGCATTAATGGACAGGTTGGACCGAAGGGTCTGTTTCCATGCTGTACATCTCTATGACTCTATGCTCTCTTCAAAATAACACAATCATAACTGTTTGAGGACATCTCTATTCTCCTCCTCTCACCACCAAGTCCTCTGAAGGTGCTGACTCATATTGGGGTGTCTTTCTCCAGGGCAGTATTAACCCTCCCATTCAAGTGATCACTTCTCACGTGCAAGATTCTGTAGCTAGGGTTAGCATGCTAGTTGAAGCTGGAAAAGTGGAACGACCTTACCTAAGGCAGGTTAAACTATAGTCTTCGCAGCAGAGGTTCAAATGAATAGTTAGAATGACAAACTTCTGGTTGAATCCCTAATAAAGCTGTCACTAGCAGCCTGCCAGTTCATGGTTTCACTAGTAGTATAGAGTCATTGTGTAATACAGCATGGAAATAGGCCCTTTTGGTCCCAATTGGTCCATGCTGCCCACTTAACTAGTTTCAATTGCCCGCATTTGGTCCATATCCCTCTAAATCAGTCTCATCGTGTAACTTTCCACATTTTAAAAAAATGTTATTGTACCTGCCTCAACCATTTTCTCTGGCAACCCAATTCATATACGCACCACTCTCTGCGTGAAGTAGGTGCCCCTCAGGTCCTTCTTAAATTTCTCCCCTCTTATTTTAAACCTAAGCCCTTTGGTTTTCAATTTGCCATCCCTGGGGGGAAAAAAAAGACTATATGCACTCATCCTATCTATGCCCCTCATGATTTTATAATCTCAATGAAGTCAGCCTTCATCCTCTGACATTCCAAGGAATAACTCCTATCCTGGTCAACCTCTCCCCATAACTCAGGCACACTACTCCTGGCAACATCCTCGTAAATCTTCTTTGCACTTTTTTTCAGTTTAATTAGGTTTTTCCTAAAACAGGGTGACCAAAACTGTACACAACACTCCAAGTGTGGCCTCAACAATGACATATACAACTGTAATATAAGTCCCAACTCCTGCACTCAATGCCTTGACTGATGAAGGCCAGCATGCTAAATGCCTTCTTCACTACCCTGTCTACCTGTGATGCCGCTTTCAACGAACTATGTACACATACTCCTGGGTCCCTCTGGTTCATAACACTCCTCTGGATCTTACCATTTACTGTACAAGCCCTACCTTGGTTTGACTTTCCAAAGTACAACACCTTACACTGATTTGAATTGAATTGAATTTGCCAATCCGCAGTCCACTTCCCTATCTGATCAAGATTCCTCTGTAATTTTTGATAACCTTCCTCACGATCAACGAAAACACCTAATTTTTGTATCATCCACAAACTTACTAATCATGCCTTGTACATTCACATCCAGATCATTTATGTAAATAACAAATAACCAAGGTCCTAGTGCTGACCCCTGTGGCATACTAGTCACAGGCCTCCAGTCCGTGAAACAACCTTTAACCATCACCCTCTGCTTCCCATCGAGTCAAATTTTGAATCCAGTTATCTAACTCTCCCTGGATCCCATGCGACCGAGCCTGCCATGTGGGACCTTGTCAAAGGCCTTACTAAAGTCCATATAGACAGCATTCACTGCCCTACTCTCATCTATCCTCTCGGTTACCTCTTTCAAAAATTCTAAAAGATTTGTCAGACATGACTTCCCGCACATGAATCCACGCTGACTATCCCTAAATAGGCCTTAACCAAATGCCAGTTGATTCTGTCCCTCTATTCTCTCCAACAACTTGATTTTCCTGCTCCTCGGATGCTGCCTGACCTGCTGTGCTATTCCAGCACCACACTCTCGACTCTTGTCAGAGATGATGTCAGGCTCACTGGCTTGTAGTTCCCTGGCTTGTCTTTGCTACTTTTCTTAAACAATGAACAACATTAGCCTCCCTCCAATCTTTAGCCAACCCGCAATTTCACCAGTGGCTAAAGATGAAGCAAACATCTGTGTGATTAGATTAGATTAGATTAGATTACTTACAGTGTGGAAACAGGCCCTTCGGCCCAACAAGTCCACACCGACCCGCCGAAGCGCAACCCACCCATACCCCTACATTTGCCCCTTTAACCTAACACTATGGGCAATTTAGCATGGCCAATTCACCTGACCCGCACATCTTTGTGACTGTGGGAGGAAACCGGAGCACCCGGAGGAAACCCACGCAGACACGGGGAGAATGTGCAAACTCCACACAGTCAGTCGCCTGAGGCGGGAATTGAACCCGGGTCTCTGGCGCTGTGAGGCAGCAGTGCTAACCACTGTGCCACCGTGCCGCCCACAAAGGGGCCTCTGCAACTTCTTCCCTAGCCTCCCACAACGTCAGAGGATGGACTGAAACAGGCCCGGGGATTTATCCACTTTAATGCAGTTGAAGGCTGCAAACACTTCCTCTCTGGTAATATAAAGTGGTCAAAATACACCACTTGTTGCCCTTATTTCCTTAGTATCCATGATTCTCTTATCAGCAAACACAAAATTATACCTGAATTTTATCTCTGCATTTTTGACACTGTTGAATTTGTAAAGATCCTGCATTCGTTTCACATTGTTGAGACGCAATGGAGGCTAAAGACCAAAAGGGAAGAGGTTACAAGAATGACTAACAGCATTGAACATTTATTAAGCATTAACTGAATTACTGGGCCTGTTGGAAATCACTCTTACTCGTGCATGTCCATACTTTTTTTTGTGGGACAATTATGAAACAAAATTTCTCTTAAAAATCAGTTACCTTCACATAATTTATTTCATCTTTTTTAATTACTAAAAATTAATTATGCAATAGAATGTCCAACAGTAAGTGCTAATGATGTGCCTAAAGATTCCAATCACTGCACAGCCTGTATCAATTTATCATGAATGTAGCACTTTAACCCCCTAAGAACAAAATCAATTTATAATCAATGATACTATAAATGCTGTGCTGAATTTAAATGATGCTTTGGAGAAAAGGCAAACCATTTAAATGAAGGGCTCTTAAACAAGGGTCTTGAGATAGTTGACGTATTGGCTATAGTTTTCTAAAACTCCTGTGATTTAGCAATAGTTCATTTAATTTGGAAAACAGCTAATGTAACTCCTTTCTTTTCCCCAACAAAGGGAGTCCAAAAGCAGGAAACCACAAGCTGGTTACCTTAACATCTGTCACAGGGAAAACATTATAATGTATTAAAGAAGTTATACCAGGGTATTTGGATAAGTTAAAGTGGGGTCAGTGGATTTACTGTACTTAGATATCCAGAAGGCGCTTGATAGGTTGACAAACCAAAGGGTGATGCAGAAAATAAAAACAAAAATTATATTGACGTGGATAGAATATTGGCTGGCAAAAGTAAATCAGGAGGTGTGAATGGGTCTTTCAGGTTGGCAAGATATAGCTGGTATCACACTGGGACTGGAAGCTCAGCTGTTTACAATGCGAAGGTAAGAAAGTAAGTTGTAAAGAGGACTTGAGATGGCCATGAAAAAGTATTGATCAGTTAAGTGAGTAAGCAAAAATGCAGCAATTAGGATACAATGTATGGAAATGTGAATTTGACAGGAAGAAAAAAAGCACATTATCTAAACATTGCGATAGATTGCAGAGCTCCGATGCAGAGAGATCTGGGTGCCTTCATGCATGAATCACAAATGGTTAGTATGCAGGTACAGCAAATAATTAGGAAAGTCAGTAGAATGTTATCATTTATCATGAAGGGAATTCAATACAAAAGTAGTAATACTTTGCTTCAGTTATACAGGGCAATGGTGAGAGTTGTGTGCATAGCATTGGCCACCTTAAGTATATAAAATGAATTAGACAAATTCACAGCAAGTTTACCAGACTAATTCTTGGAATGGTCAGGTTGTCTTTTGAGGAAAAGTTGGACAGATTAGGTTTGTATCTGCTGAGGTTTAGAGGAATAAGGCAACTTGATTGAAACATAACATCCTATGGAGTCCTGATAGGGTCAGTGTGAAGAAGTGTTCTCTCTTATAGAAGAATCTAGAACTAGGAGTCACTGTCTAAAGAGATTCCCATTTAATACAGAGCTTAGGTGATGATTTTTTCCCCGCTTTAAAAGGTTTGATGTTGATTCCTAGATTTTCTTTTAGGCAGAGGTGGATACATTCTGGTTAAGCAAGGCAGGGTGGTGTTGAAAAGGTTAACAGGATAGATTGGAATGCAGACTTTGGGCTGCAATCAGATCATGATCTTATTGAACAGTGGAGCAGGCATAAGGATCTGAAAAGATTACTCTTGGTCCTAATTCATATGTTTATAAAATAATTCATACTATCGGTAGAATTTAAACCCCAAATCCTAGAGGCAAAACCTCAAATGTAGCTAAAAGAACAAATATCCTCTTTTAGACAGTTATTTTTAAAATGAATATGTAATCAGAGAAGAGAAATCTAAAAATATAACACTAAGAAATTATCTAAGATTGTGTTTGAATACTGTAGTAAGTCCAAAAAATTAAAAAAGGTGCAGCCAATGCTATTTAACCAATATAACAGAATCTAAATCCATACCTAGCCCTACAAAGACTTCACTTAATTCTTCACAAGACTCAGAATTGAGTAAAGATTCATCTCCACTTCACTGAGTCAATCCAGGTGGTCATTTTCCTGACATTCTGCATTTCATCCCACTTAAACCTAGGTCCTACCTCCAACAGTAAAAGAGCAAGGAATTCAATCTTTTGCTGCGATGTCATTTCCTTTAGATCATTTTCAGTAAAACAGTCCAACTCAACATCGGTGGCCTGAAAAGAATGGTTCTGTTCAGTTTGTATTCATTTTGTTTTAAAAGAATGAACTTCACATTTACAAAACAGTATCAAAACTAGTAACAAATCTAATGCCTGCAAGACAGTTGCCAATAAAATAAGTTTTAAAAATTTAAAATCATATAGTGAAAGCAACGTGACAAAGGCAACAGATTTGGTTGCACATAAATTAGTTGAAAGCAGGCTCTATTAAAAAAAACAAAGTTAAAAAAAAGTGCAACACTGCTTTAATGGAAATATTGGATACTTTTTTTTAAAAGCCCAAAAGCTTTCAATTATCAGTAGCTCAGTAGCAGATTATCTGCTAAATGGATTAATGCCACAGTGTGCTGGGGGAAAAAGATTGAAGGTTTCAGACATAATTTCATAACAAAAAACACCGTCCTTGCCTGCACTGAAAGCAAGACCTCATTTTAAGTAGAAGTATGATGTGAGGTCAGAAACTACCTTAAATATCATGTAGTTTAACAAGTTCAACACAGGAAATATATTATTTCTCAATAAGTTTTCACTTTGTACAATTTTTGCTCTTAAGTTTAAATGTAAAGTTCCTTTTGAGAAAAAAAATAATTTGCAGGAAGGTGTGTGGTAGCAGTGTGACGTGATGAGAAACACACAGGCAGAAATGGGTCACGGCAGTCGGCTTAGCAACAGGGTACACAGAATCAGTAATGCCAGAATTTATGAAATAGACTACTCAGCCAATGGCTGTGAAGGCAAACAACAAGACATTAATTTTGGATGTTCATCCATAATTGGAACCAAATTCCTTATAGCATTAATAACTGATGTGATGTGTAATTCCAGCATTTATAGTTTCGTTTTTACTTAAACAGAACAATTTTACTCACTATGCTCCATCGTTTACAGAGAGATATGCAATCATCATCCATAGAGGTGTCATAGCTACAATGCAAACATGATATTCATTAGCTTGTATCCTTACAGTTGACTCCAAAAGATTAAAGCAAATCAATTCAGCAAATTGTGAGAAAAAAAGCATAGAAAATAACTATCCTCAGCTCCATTTTGGATACTTTGTATATGCAGTGATTGTGCCAAATTAAATCTGAATTGTGTAATTCTGCATCTATGATAGGTCAACAGTAACAAAGTCAACAGACGCATTTCTAATCATTGACCAATTCTGATTTTCAGATCTCAGAGAGAGTATGCAGAAGTTTTCCAAAGTAAGCAAACAGCATTTTGCACTTGGACCACATCTTGAGAAACGCACAAATTTAAGGAAATGGTTAATTAGAGAATGTTTAGTTTTGAAGAAATTTGGAGTATAGAGCACAGAGTTAGTTTATAAAGGTGAACAGAACCTTTTTTCCCAAAAACCATTTAGTCATAGAGATGTACAGCATGGAAACAGACCCTTTGGTCCAACCCATCCATGCCAACCAGCTATCCTAACCCAATCTGCTCCCACCTGCCAGCAACCGGCCCATATCCCTCCAAACCCTTCCCATTCATATACCCATCCAAATGCCTCTTAAATATTGAAATTGTACCAGCCTCCACCACATCCTCTGGCAGCTCATTCCATACACGTACCACCCTCTGCATGAAAAAGTTGCCCCTTAGGTCTCTTTTATATCTTTCCCCTCTCACCCTAAACCTATGCCCTCTAGTTCTGGACTCCCCAACCCCAGGGAAAAGACTTTGTCTATTTATCTTATCCATGCCCCTCATAATTTTGTAAACTTTTATAAGGTCACCCCTCAGCGTCCGACGCTCCAGGGAAAACAGCCCCAGCCTGTTCAGCCTCTCCCTGTAGCTCAGATCCTCCAACCCTGGCAGCAGCCTTGTAAATCTTTTCTGAACCCTTTCAAGTTTCACAACATCTTTCCAATAGGAAGGAGACCAGCATTGCACGCAATATTCCAACAGTGGCCTAACCAATGTCCTGTACAGCCGCAACATGACCTCCCAACTCCTGTACTCAATACTCTGACCAATAAAGTAAAGCATACCAAACGCCTTCTTCACTATCCTATCTACCTGCGACTCCACTTTCAAGGAGCTATGAACCTGCACTCCAAGGTCTCTTTGTTCAGCAACACTCCCTAGGACCTTACCATTAAGTGTATAAGTCCTGCTAAGATTTGCTTTCCCAAAATGCAGCACCCCGCATTTATCTGAATTAAACTCCATTTGCCACTTCTCAGCCCATTGGCCCATCTGATCAAGATCCTGTTGTTGTAATCTGAGGTAACCCTCTTCGCTGTCCACTACACCTCCAATTTTGGTGTCATCTGCAAACTTACTAACTATACCTTTTATGCTTGCATCCAAATCATTTATGTAAATGATAAAAAGTAGAGGGCCCAGCACCGATCCTTGTGGCACTCCACTGGTCACAGGTCTCCAGTCTGAAAAACAACCCTCCACCACCACTCTCTGCCTTCTACCTTTGAGCCAGTTCTGTATCCAAATGGCTAGTTCTCCCTGTATTCCATGAGACCTAACCTTGCTAATCAGTCTCCCATGGGGAACCTTGTCGAATGCCTTACTGAAGTCCATATAGATCACATCTACTGGTCTGCCCTCATCAATCTTCTTTGTTACTTCATCAATAAACTAAATCAAGTTTGTGAGACATGATTTCCCATGCACAAAGCCATGTTGACTATCCCTAATCAGTCCTTGCCTTTCCAAATACATGTACATCCTGTCCCTCAGGATTCCCTCCAACAACTTGCCCACCACCGAGGTCAGGCTCACTGGTCTATAGTTCCCTGGCTTGTCCTTACCACCCTTCTTAAACAGTGGCACCATGTTTGCCAACCTCCAGTCTTCCGGCACCTCACCTGTGACTATCGACGACACAAATATCTCAACAAGAGGCCCAGCAATCATTTCTCTAGCTTCCCACAGAGTTCTCGGGTACACCTGATCAGGTCCTGGGGATTTATTCACCTTTAACCGTTTCAAGACATCCAGCACTTCCTCCTCTGTAATCTGGATATTTTGCAAGGTGTCACCATCTATTTCCCTACAGTCTATATCTTCCATATCCCTTTCCACAGTAAATACTGATGTAAAATATTCAGTTAGTATCTCCCCCATTTTCTGTCGCTTCACACAAAGACCACCTTGCTGATCTTTGAGGGGTCCTATTCTCTCCCTAGTTACCCTTTTGTCCTTAATGTATTTGTAAAAGCTCTTTGGATTCTCCTTAATTCTATTTGCCAAAACTATCTCATGCCCCCGTTTTGCCCGCCTACTTTCTTTATACTCTTCTAAGGATTCACTCGATCTATCCTGTCTGTACCTGACATATGCTTCCTTCTTTTTCTGAACCAAACCCTCAATTTCTTTAGTCATCCAGCATTCCCTATAGTTACCAGTCTTCCCTTTCACCCTGACTGGAATATACTTTCTCTGGATTCTTGTTATCTCATTTCTGAAGGCTTCCCATTTTCCAGCCGTCCCTTTACCTGCGAACATCTGCCTCCAATCAGCTTTTGAAAGTTCTTGCCTAATACCTTCAAAATTGGCCTTTCTCCAATTTAGATCTTCAACTTTTAGATCTGGTCTATCCTTTTCCATCACTATTTTAAAACGAATAGAATTATGGTCATTGGCCCCAAAGTGCTCCCCCACTGACACCTCAGTCACCTGCCCTGCCTTATTTCCCCAGAGTAGGTCAAGTTTTGCACCTTCTCTAGTAGGTACATCCACATACTGAATCAGAAAATTTTCTTGTACACACTTAAATTCCTCTCCATCTAAACCTTTAACACTATGGCAGTCCCAGTTGATGTTTGGAAAGTTAAAATCCCCTACCATAACCACCCTATTATTCTTACAGATAGCTGAGATCTCCTTACAAGTTTGTTTCTCAATTTCCCTTTGACTATTGGGGGGGGTCTATAATACAATCCAATAAGGTGATCATCCCTTTCTTATTTCTCAGTTCCACCCAAATAACTTCCCTGGATGTATTTCCAGGAATATCCTCCCTTAGCACAGCTGTAATGCTATCCCTTATCAAAAATGCCACTCCCCCTCCTCTTTTGCCTCCCTTTCTATCCTTCCTGTAGCATTTGTATCCTGGAACATTCAGCTGCCAGTCCTGCTCATCCCTGAGCCATGTTTCCGTAATTGCTATGATATCCCAGTCCCATGTTCCTAACCATGCCCTGAGTTCATCTGCCTTCACTGTTAGGCCCCTTGCATTGAAATAAATGCAGTTTAATTTATTAGTCCTACCTTGTCCCTGCCTGTTTGACTCACTTCTTTTCTCAGATGTACCCATCTCAGAACGATCTCTTTCCTCACTATCTCTCTGGGTCCCACCCCCCCACCTTACTAGTTTAAATCCTCCCAAGCAGTTCTAGCAAATTTCCCTGCCAGTATATTAGTCTCTTTCCAATTTAGGTGCAATCCGTCCTTCTTGTACAGGTCACTTCTACCCCAAAAGAGATTCCAATGATCCAAAAATGTGAATCCTTCTCCCATACACCAGCTCCTCAGCCATGCATTCAACTGCTCTATCCTCCTATTCCTGCCCTCACTAGCTCTTGGCACTGGGAGTAATCCAGATATTACTACCCTTGAGGACCTCCTTTTTAAAATTCTACCTAACTCTCTGTAATCTCCCTTCAGAGTCTCAACCTTTTCCCTTCCAATGTCGTTGGTTCCAATGTGGACAATGACCTCCTGCTGGCCCCTCTCCCCCATGAGAACATTCTGCACCCTCTCTGAGAGATCCTTGATCCTGGCACCAGGGAAATAACACACCATTCTGCTTTTTCTCTGCTGGCCACAGAAATTTAAATTGTAACATAATTGTATGAGTAACACAAGCACATGGAGATAGTTCCAATTTGTCTGATATTGTGTGGACAGGGATTCTCAAGATCGCACACCAGCACCCCATTTCTAAAAAATCTGATTAGAGTCAGAGTCCTACAGCAAGGAGACAGGCCAGTTGGCCCAAAATGGTCCACGCTGACCAAAACGTGTGTCCATGCTAACCCCATTTTCCTGCACCTGGCCAATATCCTTAACCCTTTCCTATCCATGTATTTGTCCAAATGCCTTTGGAATGTTGTTAATGTACCCGCCTCAACCATTCCACTGACAGCACATTTATTATGAATACCACCCTCTATTAAAAAGTTGCCCCTCAGGTTCTGTTTTATTCTTTCCCCTCTAATTGATGTCCTTTAGTCCTCGATTCCCCAACCCTGGGGAAAAGATCGAGTGCAATTTAGATAAAAGATAAGCAAGTAATTGACAATTAAAGATGTTTAGCTGTAGGAACTAAAACAGATGATATCTCAATGACCTTGTTGCCAAAAATTACAGGAGAAATTTTTAGTGCAATTGCATGAAATTTAGAATTATTGAGGTGACATGCTGCTGATTACAGGATATCCACAGTAGATATCTCAAAAGGAACTATGGGTAAATGGGTATTGAAGACAAACAAAATTAACGTTTTAAATTTCCTTCCTCAGAACAGAACACCAAGCCATCTCTGATCAAGATGGCCGTAATTAAAATTAAGTGAAAGTGACAAATGAACCTGCAAATTTTAAAAAAAATGAGAGTTTCACCCCTCAGGTACAGGATACCTCAGCAGCACGCATTATTTTACCATGTAAACTTCAAAATGCAAGAGTACATATTCTATAAATTGGCTCACTAAAATGATTTCTTAAATTCAGTGTTCAAAAGAATTTCAATTTTATGTAGGAAATTTTAAAGTTTGACAAATTATAGAATTTGGAATTATTTTGGTGTGAACCGTTTTTCATTTTGTAAACAAATTCCTAGCCGTTTTCCTTGAATAATCACATGTCCTGCAATATTAAGTGAATACTATAGCGATTATATTGTCAAAGTCCACTCAATTTTAAAAGTGTTAGCTTATTTGCATGCCAAGGCTTAACTTCAGAAACCATATTGAAATAACAGAAGACTCACTGTGGTGTGACTGGTGGAATTCCAGGAGAATGGAACCAGGTATTCCAGTCAACCTTATTCAAAATCTCGGTCTAGTGAAAAGTAAACATCTCAATGAAATAGTGCTGCAGAACATGTTTATTGATCAATGTAAAGCAAACATCTTTCAGCGTTAGGAGTGGGAGGGATTGGATGTGACAGAGATGGTGGCTGAAGGATTCAAGAGAGAACAGTGGATGGCAGTGTGTTGTGGAAGATTTAAGGAATTGGGCATGTTTACAAGTTATTCTGTTTTACAGTAAGAAAACGTCAGCTTCTCCTGGCCCACAAGTTCTATTGTCAAAACACTTAACTAGTGAATCAACTCTTCTCATTTTCCACTTAGAAAAATACAGCACAGAACAGGCCCTTAGGCCCACGATGTTGTGCAGAGGTTTAATCCTAATGTAAAATATAATAACTTAACCTATGCACCCCTCAACTCACTGCTATCCATGTACATGTCCAGCAGTTGCTTAAATTATTAGAATCCTTTGAGGAAATAACAAGCGGGATAGATAAAGGGGAAGCAGTGGATGTAATATGTTTGATTTGTTTAAAAGGCATTTGATAAGCACCCTAACATGTAGCAGCTTAAGATAAGAACCCATGGATGTTGTATATTAGCAAGGATAGAGGATTGTTAACTAATCAAAGACAGAGTTGGAATAAGGGGGCCAATATCAGGATTGGAACCTGTAACTAGTGGAATGCCGCAAGAATCGGTGGGGCTTCAATCAAGGTGGCTCAGTGGTTAGCACTGCTGCCTCACAGCGCCAGGGTCCCAGGTTCGATTCCTTCCTCAGGCTGTGTGTGGAGTTTGCACATTCTCCCCATATCTGCGTGGATTTCCTCTCACATTTCAAAGATGTGCAGGTCAGGTGAATTGGCCATACTAAATTACCCATAGTGTCAGGTGCATTAGTCAGAGGGAAATGGATCTGGTGGGTTGCTCTTCGGAGGGTTGGTGTGGATTGGTTGGGCCAAAGGGCCTGTTTCCACACTGTAGAGAATCTAATCTAATTCGTCAGGCATGAGTTCCCCTTCACGAAGCCTTCTTGATATTATGTATTGCTAAATGCTCTGCTATAACATACCTTATAATGGATTCTAACATTTTCCCAATAACAGACATTAAGCTAACTGACCTATAGATACCCATCTATGAACCTTCCTTTTCTAAATAATGCTGCTTCCTTTTCTAAATAAGAATGAGAGGGATCATGTAGAATCCTATAAAATTCTAACAGGACTAGGAAGAATAAATGCGGGAAGAATGTTCTCGATGACCAGGGAGTTCAAAACCAAAGTTCTCAGTCCAGTGGCATAGGATAGGCCATTTCAGACCGAGATGAGGAGAAATGTCATTACCCAGACAGTGATGAGGCTATTGAATTCTCTGCCATAGAAAATGGTCGAGACTAAAACATTGAATGCTTCAAGGACTTAGATATAGTTCTCAGGGCTAAAGGAATTAAAGGGAATGGGAAGAAAGCAGGAACAAAAGACTGAGTTGGTTGATCGATCATGTATGAGCAGAGTGAACGGCAGAGCAAGCTCAAGGACCGAAAAGTCTACTCCTGCTCCTATTTATAAATATTAGCTAGAGATGCTGCATTTAAGATGGTCGGGTAGTTTCTATGAAGCAGTTTTAAACTTGGGTAAGTTATTCTAGCGTTATAATATAGCTGATGGGAACTGTGCTTGGAGCATTCCATAGTGCAAAGCTACTTTGGGCCAGTCGCTGTGTGGAGGAGGGACAAACTGATCCCAAAATATTACCTGAGGTACCTGTTTTCTTTTAAGAAAGTGTGTACATTTATGGAGTTAACAGTGAAAACTACAAAACCTCAAGACTTGCATCTATAAACCGATAACTTCAGATACGTATTTCACCGGGATGATCGATGAGATGTAGAAAAGGCTTTAATTTTCAAATTTAAATGACTAAATCAAAACGTTATTACATTACTGATCTAAATGCACTCACTTTATCACTAAAATATGTATACAGGCATTTCTTCCAGTCCTCTGTGGTTACACTGTTATAGGCAAATATCTGAATATAAGCTTTAAGGAATCCCATGAAGATATCTAGCAATAAGCACAAAAAAACAAGATTCATTCAGTTTAACAAATCCATTGGCTCCCAAAGCAAAACTTATAAATCTGAATATTGGTTTCTAACATGGAGCACGGAGCTTCCCAAATTTGGGTCATGACTCCTGGTCGAGTTTAAAGACAAGATTTTGGTTTCACAATCTGAAGCAGCATTGACTGCTGGAACTTGGACTGATCCTGACAGCTCTGTTGGACCTTTAAAAAGCTCACTTTTTTTAAAAAAAAAACTGCTTCATGAAAAGATTAAGGGTTCATTTTCCTGCCTTTTTGTCAACTGCCCCCTGCAGGATATGGGAAAAGGGTGTGGTAGTTTGCGGGGTGTGAGATGATCGTAAAGAGAAGAATGCAGGGTTGGCAAAGTGAGGGGCTGATTGGGGGATAGAGGGTTTTGGTGAAAGGAGGGGCCGGATGGAGAGTTTGGTTTTGTACTGGGGTGATGTCATGCCTCACTAAACTGATCAAGATTTTTGAGGACATGACAGAGGATTGATGAGGGAAAAGTAGTTAATGTTGTCTACATGGACTTCGGTAAAGCCTTGACAAGGTCCCTAATGGCATAATGGTACAAAAGATAAAGCCATATTGAATCAGGGATGATCTGGCAGATTGATACAGACCTGGCTTAGTCTTAAAGAGACAGATGGAAGTATGCTTTTTGGATTGAAGGTTGTGACTAATGCTGCTCCAGAGATCAGTGTTGGGACCTTTGCTGTTCACGATCTACATAAATGATTTGGAGGAAAATGTGGCTGGTCTAATTTGTAAGTTTGTGGACAATACAAAGATTGGTGGAATTGCGGATAGTGAGGAGGATTGTCAGAGGATACAGCAGGATATGGACTAGCTTAAGGCATGGGCAGAAAAATGGCAGATGTAGTTTAATACTGAAAAATGTGAGGTGATGTATTTTGGAAGATCAAGTAAAAGTGGAAATTATAGAGAGTGAATGGCAGAACTCTTAGGAGTATTGATGTGCAGAGGGATCAGGGTGTGCAGGTCCACAGATCACAAAGTGCCAGTGCAGGTAGGTAAGGTAGTAAAACAAAAAGGCCTATGAGGGAGGAGGAGATGGAGGGGTCTGGTGAAGGGAGGAAATGAAAGGAAGCACATTCGACGTTTGTCACCCCTGCTGCAACAGAAGTCTTGCCCAATTCACTTCAACAACTCCTGGGTTCCACAAATGTTCACCCTCTGTCACAAAGTATGAGGTATGGAAATGGGAATTGCACAAATTCAGAGATATAGAAATGGTGTCTCACCAGAAAGAAGTCTAAGGAGCACAGTGGGTTGTATCTCAAACAATGACAAGACAGAGTACAGGATAAAGATAGAAAGTTTTGTGGCATGGTGAAAAGACAACAATCACTTCCTCAATGTCAGCAAAACAAAGTAGTTGGTCATCAATTTCAGAAAGTGGAGTGGAGTGGAGGACTGTCACCCCGCTCTCCCCCCCCCACCACTCCCCACTCTGTATCAATGGTGCTGGAGGTGGAGGTGGTCAGGACCTTCAAATACCTAGGAGTTAATATCACCAATCTATCCTGGTCCATCCACATCAACATTACAGTCAAGAAAGCACACCAGTACCTCTACTTCCTCAGGAGGCTAAGGAAATTCAGCATGCTTGCAATGACTCCGACCAACTTTTAAAGATGCATCACAGAAAGCATCAAATCTGGATGCATCACAGTTTGGTATGTCAATGGTTCTGCTCAAGACTGCAAGAAATTACAGAGATTTGTGAACGCAGCCCAGTCTAGCACAAAAACCAGCTTTCTTTGACTGTCTGTACTTTCTGCCGCCTCAGGAAAGCAGCCAACATAATCAAGGACTCCTCCCACCCTGGGTTTACTCTCTTCCATTGGGCAGAAGATACAAAAGTGTGAAAGTACATACCAATAAATTTAAGAAGAGTATCTTTCCTGCTGTTATCAGACTAATGAATGGACCTCTCATGTTAGTGTTGGTATTTCTTTGCACCTTCTCTGTAGCTGTAACCCTTTATTCTGCATTCTATTCTATTACCCTAATGTACTTATGCAAGGAGTGGTTTGTCTGGTTAGGATGCAAAACAATACTTTTCATTGTATCTTGGTATATGTGACAATAATACAGCAAATCAAAATGTAATATTTACCTGGTCCTCCAAGCTGCTCCTCCAAATGATAAAGTAAAGCAAATCCCTTTTCATATGGAACAGACGAAAATGCATCATCAGGGTCAATATCGCAGAGTTTGGGAACCAGACTGGTTAGGAGATTCGTAGCACCAAATGTCTCAATCTGACAAAAAGCATGAATTTAAAATTAGATATTGTTTCTGAAAATAAACTACCTATGAATGAGATGAGAAATAAAAAGAGAATAATAGAAATAGTCAGTGAACCAAGCAGAATCTGCAGAGTGAAACAACAGGCAAAAGTGCTGGAGATTGGAATCAAGAGTGTGGTACTGGAAAGCACAGCAGGTTAGGCAGCATCTGAGAAGCAGGAAAGTCGACATTTTGGGCAAAAACCCTTCATCAGTATTTAGGAAGAGCAAATCAAAAGTCAATTCAGAGGTCAGGAATGAATCTCTCTCACTTCCCCCTCTACTGGCTTATGAATGTGTTTAAAATAGTTACAAACATGCCAATGTTTCCAAGTAAAATGTATGTAATTATGTATAAAAGAAAAACCCTTTCTAACATACAATCAATCTTCAACTACAGTGTCCTAAAGAAAGCGATCCTACATTAAGAAATGCTGCTCTTTGATGTAGGTCTCAAAGGCTGTTGCATAAGGTCAAAGATCTTAGTCCATCCAAACATCATTTAAAGCAATGGCTTTCATCCGTCATTTCTGTTAATGGAGCAAACATAATATATTTGTTACAATTCAGGCTTCGGGTCAACAAATTTACCTGCCCTCAAGGCAACTGGATTGCTTTGATTAAAAGACTGAGTCTAAAAATAAAAACTGTGGCTTCCATATAATTGATAATATGCCCACAGTTAACAATCAACTCCAAATTGCAGAGTTGCTGAAGACTAAGTGGGATACCCATTAAATTCTCCTAAATATTTCTGAACGTTCAGGAAGTAAACACCAGAAAGCTAAATCATGTGACTTAATGGAGATCATTAGTCCACAGGATGAATGCAGAGAAGCTGTAAAACAGTAAATATACTTAAAAACAAAGTACATGAAAGTAGTTTTCATTAGATAAGAAATCCATTATGGTCATTCCCTTACAGTTTTATTAGTATGTAGATTTCTGAAAGTTCAGTAGCAAATGTGAACGATGCAGATCTCAGTGTCTCCAGAGTTTAGATCTCTAGCAGAATTAAAGACTAATAACTACTGCCTGGTATTTAATCAGTGAAAGACAGAAGATACAATGGTGCAAAATGAGCCCATTAAATATGAAGCAGAAGCTCACATATTAATTTTGTAGTTATCTAAGATCTATTTTGTAGACGTACGGTGTTGGATTGGGGTGGGCAAAGTTAAAAATCACATCACCAGGTTATAGTCTACCAGGTTTATTTTGAAGTACTAGCTTTTGGAGCATTGCCTGATGAAGAAGCGGCGCTCCAAAAGCTAGTACTTCCAAATAAACCTGTTGGACTATAGCCTGGTGTTGTGTGATTTTAAACTAAAATCTATGAGCAAGACTACTATCTAGATCAATCTTTTAACCTCCATTGATATTTTGAGGTATCTTTCTTATTTTGATCTTTTCAGGAAAGTAGGAGATAGAATATCCTGAAGATCTTTGGATGGAATTCCTTGTGGAGCATTTTGCTGATGCAGTTCAGAAGAATTTAAACGAAATCAGCAAATGCATGGGGACCAGACAACATTAGAGGAGAGTCTCAGGGTGCACTAAATATTTGGAGACATACGTAGTTCTAGTATAGAGAGTAAAAGGCCAACAGGTGACATCGGAGCAAGGGGAGAAATAATGAAGTCTAAATTAGGGTTACTATACATGTTTGTGAATTGAACAGTAAACAAAATTTGGGAGTTACAAGCACAGATTACTACGTAGAAACATTGTGGTGACATGAGAATGCTGGATCAAGGAAGGGCAGGAGTGGGTGTTAAATATTCCTGGTGCAAAGTATTTAGGAAAGATAGAAAAGGAGGGGTGGCAGTGGCAGTAATGGTGAAGGAGAGCATTGTAGTGCTGGAGATCAAGAATGTCCCAGACAGTTCATGGACAGAATCAATTTGGACAGAGCTGAGAAACAAAAAGGGTGCAATTTCATTGCAATATGTAGTTACAGACCATCAATTAGCAGAAAGGATGCAGAGATCAAATACATAGAGAAATGATAGAGATGCAAACACTATAGTAATTGTATTGGCAAGCCTTACCCAAATGTAGACTGGACTGTGATAGCTTAAGAGACAAACATTCCTAGACTGTGTTCAGGTAAACTTCCTGCAGCTGTAAGTGCTCAGTCCAATAAGAAAGAATGCAATATTGGACCTGGCTTTTGGAAATGAGGTGGGCCAAATGGATCAAGTGTCAATGGGGGATTTTTAGGAGACAATAATTATTATGTTGTAAGGTTTCAGATAACAATAGAAGATGACAATATAGGTAATCCAGAATAAGAAGCCTGGGGAGAACCAACTTCAAATGAGACAAGAACAGAAAAGGGTCAAAGGGTGAGGGGGAAATTCTATGGCTAACCAATGAGCTACCTTAAAAAAAAGGGTTCAGGCACAATCAAGGTATATTTCATCAAAAGGAAAAGTTAAGGGAAACAAATCTAGAGCTTCATGGATGAAAAAGGAGATAGAAATTAAAATAACATAGTAAAAGTGTGCTTATCACAAGTATCAATAAGGAAATACAACTGACTGCCATAAGAAGGTTCTGAGGGGAAGTAAAAAAAGTATATCAGAGAACAGAAATTATGTAAAACGTTGGTGGTCAACTAGAGACCATAAAAGGGAACTTACAGGAAGTGGATGCTACACCAGGCATAGTGACACAGGAAGAAACAATGTCACTAGAAATGCTCAAAATTGATAAAGAAAATTGTCAGATAGATTGACAGCTTGACAGCTGCTCTGAAGGGTCATTGGATTTGAAACTTTAACTTTGCTTTCTTTGCGCGAATTTCTTAATTGAGATTGTATGAGAACCGAACCAACGCGTTGTGTCATAATTGACTGTATTCAAATCCTCTCACTATGCAGACCAGCATGTCATTAGCTTTCCTCACTGCCATTGTGTGCAGTTCTGGGCTGGAAGAATGTGAATCTATCAGACAGTGTGCAGAAGCAGTTTATAAGAATGATTCTGGGGATGAAAAGTTTCAGTTAAGACAGATTGGAGGGGATGGGACTGTTGTCCTTGGAGAGATGAAGGCTAAGAGGAAATCTGGTAGAAATTTTCAAAATCGTGAGAAGTCTGGATAGAGTTCCTGCTCTTAAAAGGATCACAATTGAGAGGGCACAAAGATTTTTCAAAAATAGAAAATGAAAAAAAATTATTCACTAAATGAGTGGTTCAGATCTGGAAAACAATGCTTCCAAGTGATGTAGAGACAAAAAAACCCTGCAGATGCTGGAATCCAAAATAAATAGGCAGGAGGCTGGAAGAGCACAGTGAGCCAGACAGCATCAGGTGGTGGAGAAGTCGATGTTTCAGATGTAAACCTTCTTCAGGACTGAAGAAGGGTTACACCCGAAACGTCAACTTCGCTACTTCACAGCAAGCTGCCTGGCTTGCTGTGTTCTTCCAGCCTCCTGCCGACTTACTATGCAAGCGATGTAGAGGCAGGTTCAATTGAAGCAGGCAAGAAGGCATCATTCCTACTCAAATAATTATCAAACATTAAAAAGGTACAGGAAACACATAAGAGAATATCACCAAGTCATAATACTCATTTGAAGAGCTGGTGCAAACACAATGGGCCTTATGGTCTCTTTCTGTGCAGTAAAGCTGCTGCGATTCTCATTTGTACTGATCTGTATATGTGCAATTGAAATCCTGCCTAACTTTTTATTTTTCAAAGCCAGAAAATTTACCAGTTAATTCACCTTGGAAAATAAGCCAAATGCCATTAGAGGATTTAAATTAATCCAATTTTAAAACATCCAAGCACAAATTACATATATTGAAGTTATAACTACATGTTTAAGCTGTTGGAAGTCATTTAACCATTAAACGACCAGTAACATGTTCTTTTATTTTGGAGATATAATCACAAACTTGCATTCTATTTAGAAAGTGGAAATTATTAAATAATGTTGCATACACAAAGCAAGAAAACAACTTTTTAGTTCTGTTTATATTTTGGTCCATTTTGAGAATTCCACACCAACTTGAAGTTTGCAACATTTAAATAATGCAACAGCACCATCTATTGGAAGAAAGAAGCACCAGAACAAACAAAATACTGAGATGTTTTGAAAGTTAACATAAAATGGAGATCCAGGTAACAATGGGATGCTTGACAATTAACATCTGTTCTTTTGTGCATTTCACACCATTGTCATAATGCTGTGGAATCTTCAATGTCTCTCTTTCTGCCTTAAAACTTAACTCTTTAGGAAAGCTTTTGGTCACCTTTCCTAAAAGGCTGCTTCTTTGGCTCAGCATCAATTTTAAATCAACTACAGAGAGATGTTCTCTCCAAAATGGGCTTTGGGGAGGGAATCTGCAATTGGATCAGACTGCTCTACACCAACATTGTCAGTGCAGTCTCAATCAATGGGTGGGAATCAGATACCTTCCCAGTCAGATCTGGAGTCAGGCAGGTCTGCCCTCTCTCTCCTGCCTTGTTTGTGTGCTGCATAGAGCCATTTGCCGAGTCCATCAGGAAGGATGCGAGCCTGAGAGGAGTGACTATTCCTGGCAGCGGGGGCCTGCAGGTTAAGGCCTCCCTGTACATGGATGACGTCGCCGTTTTCTGCTCGGACCCGCTGTCCGTGCACAGACTCATGTGCATATGTGACCAGCTCGAAAGGGCCTCGGGGGCCAAGGTAAACCGAGGCAAGAGCGAGGCCATGCTCTTCGGGAACTGGGCCGACCAATCCTTGATCCCCTTCACTGTCAGGACCGACCACCTGAAGGTGCTGGGGATTTGGTTTGGGGGAGCTGGGGCGTGCGCCAAGTCTTGGGAGGAGCGTATCAGCAAAGTGAGGCAGAAACTGGGCAGATGGAAGCTACGGTCGCTCTCCATCACAGGAAAAAACCTGGTCATCAGGTGTGAGGCACTGTCATTGCTATTATACGTGGCACAGGTCTGGCCTATTCCCAGAACCTGTGCCGCTGCAGTCACCCGGGCCATCTTCCAGTTTATATGGAGGTCAAAGATGGACCGGGTCCGAAGGGACTCGCTGTACAAAGATCTGGGCAACGGTGGAAAAAATACACCCAATGCCACCCTCACCCTGATGGCCACCTTTGTGTGTGGCTGCATCAAGCTGTGCGTGGATCCCCAGTATGCAAACACCAAGTGTCACTATGTACTGAGGTTCCACCTGTCCCCGGTGTTGCGAAGGATGGGCCTGGCCTCGCTGCCGCGGAACGCTCCGAGTAGTTGGACTGTTCCGTATCACCTGTCCTTCGTGGAGAAGTTTATGAAGAAAAACACCTTTGACCACAAGTCCATCAGGAAGTGGTCAGCACGTAGTGTCCTTGAGACCCTTCGGAAAAAGGAGAGGGTGGATCCTATCGAGCGGTTCCCTGAGCAGACTGTCAAAGCCATTTGGCAGAATGCCTCATCGCCAGAACTTTCCAACAAGCACCAAGACATGGCTTGGCTGGTGGTGAGAAGGGCTCTGCCTGTGAGATTCTTTATGCATGCCCGGACTCTCAGCCGCAGCGCACGCTGCCCTCGAAGCGGCTGCGGGGGGGGGGGGGGGGGGAGACTGTCACACACCTCCTTCTGGAATGTGCCTACGCAGAAGAAGTCTGGAGAGGAATGCAGTGGTGTTTGTCGAGGTTCGTCCCGAGTAGCGCCGTGACGCGGGACTCCGTGCTCTACGGTCTGTTCCCCGGGATGCACACCAAGACGAACATCAATGTGCCTGGAGGATCATCATCTCAGTGAAGGACGCTCCTGGGCGGTCCGAAAGCTGTTGATCTTCCAGCTGAAGGAGTTGACCCCGACTGAGTGTTGCAGACTGGCACATTCCAAGGTCCAGGACTACGTGTTGAGGGATGCGCTGAAGCTTGGAGCAGCTGCTGCCAAGGCGCGGTGGGGAAAGACCACCCTGTAACATCTGCCTGCCGAAGAAGAACAGGGGGCCCACGCAGTCATTTGGGCCCTGCTGACGCCTCAGCTAAAAATGTAATCGTACAGACCTGTAAATAGGAATGATTACTCTGTTTTCGGTATGCAAACAAATGGAATGTTTACATATGTATGGCATGTTCAGTTGTACAGATCAAAGTATTTTATGAATAAAGTATATTTTTGAAATAAAAAAAATCAACTGCAGAAACACAAAAGAACAGGAGTAGGCCATTCAATACTTCAAGCCAGCTCTGCCATTCACTACGGTCTTCAACTCAGTCTCCTGTTCCTGCTTTCATCCCATACCCTTTGATCCCTTTAGCTCCAAGAACTATATCTAACTCCTTCTTGAAAACATTCAATATTTTGGCCTCAACTGCTTTCTGTGGCAGGGAATTCAACAGGCTCACCACTCTCCAGCTGAAGAAATTTCTCACCTCAGTCCTAAATGTTCTACTCATATCCTTAGAAAAACATCTGGTCTGGACTCCTTAGTCATCAGAAACACCCTCCCCAAGTTTATACTTTCTAGTCCTGTTAGAATGTCTATGAGATCCCATTCATAGACACCAATGAGCAGAAAACTAAATTCTACCCAGGTTACACTCCATTAGAGCTCACATCCTTCCGCACTGTTGCATTAATGTGCTCTTCAACCAGCAATGCTACCCAACCTCTTTTTCCTTGTCTGTTCTTCCTAAACATTGGATTTCAGTTACCACCGAGTCACCCTGCAGCTATTCCTCCATAATCCCAACTATATTAAACCAGTTTATATCTATTTCTGTAATTAATTTGTCCACTTTATTGCTAATTGACATGTTAAGATAGAAGGCCTAATGTCTTTTAGTTCTGTCCCTACATGTCCGTGACATGTCTGTGACATTTTTGGAACATCGCAAGTGCTGTAGAAATGCAAGCTGCTGTTATGGTCATTACTATTGCTATTCATGTCATAGGAAATGCTTGATGCCACCTTTATCAGCTACTGCCAACGTCAGGCCAATTTCTTGCACAAGGACCTTGGTTAGCCTGACTCAACTCTGGCTCCAGCTCCTGCTAAATCCATAACAAAACAGTGACAAAGTAAGAAAAATGTTGTAATCATAGATACAAAAGAGGCTAGAGATTGGGAGAAAGGAGGAGACAATTAAGGTGCTCTGGTCAACAGTGTATAACATTGTAGCAAGAACCTAATGGTCTCTATTTTTAGAAGTACAAGATTTTGGCAGCACTAACCGTAACAAGAACAGCATCCTGCAATTATTAGAAGCGTTACTTTAGCAATCAATTAACTCACCGCTTCGAGCAGATCTTTCCGGCCTCCAATGGCTGCAAATTGCCTGTGTTTTTCACCAAACATGGAACGGGCTATCATACGCTCCAAGTACACTGTATGGCCTTCATTTAACCTAGTGTTATTAGAGAAATACATCCTTAATTACTACAAATGCAATCAAGAGCTGTGCAAACCATCCATTTTTAAGCAAATGTCAACATTGTTTTATGAATGGAGGTGAGCTGCCTTCTTGAGCTGCTTCAGTCCACGTATTCTAAGTAAATACAGTGTTGTATAGAAAGATGTTCCAGGATTTTGACCCAGTAAGTGTGAACGAATGGTATCATAGTTACAAGTCAGGATGCTGAGTGACTTGAAAGAGAGCTTGTGGGTGACAGTGTTCCCAAGCATTTGCTGCCTTTGTCCTTCTAGATGGCAGCTATTGCAGGTTTGGAAGATGCTGATTATGGAACTTTGCTTAATTTCTGTGCATCTTGTAGATGATACAAATGCTGTCACTACATTGGTGGTAGAAATTTATGGAGGCGTTGTATGCCCTGGATGGCGTCAAGCTCCTTCAATGTTTTTGTTGTACTAAAGTAATGAATGGAATAATGTTGACAGTGTTACTTATATGGGCCAGTGTTATTTAATTGGGCTATTGAGCAAGATGGGGTTGAGTAGCGTACTTTCTAAAGAGCGGGTAGCTTGTAACAGTGGCAATTCAAAATGTCTGCTGCGAACAATGGTCTGTTTAAGGTTTGGTGGTTGTTTAAAGGGGAGAAATGGAAGATCTTGGCAAAGTGCTCTTTCTCATTAAATTGATGTGGACAATACAGAAATGATTGAGAAGACTAATGGAATGCTGTAAAAACTCTTGGTTAGACTAAGTCAAAAATCACAACACTGGATTATGGTCCAACAGGTTTATTTGAAATTGCAAGCTTTCAGGATCCTCGCTCTTTCCTCATGCAGCTAGAGGGGTACATCAGATACAGAATTTATAGTAAAAGATCAAAAGGTCATACAATTTATGCAAATGTATTTAACAAACCTCCTTGGCTATTAAGTCTTTAATCAGGTAGAATAGAGGTGCAGGTTTTACTTGATTAATATGTAAATCCCTGCCCGAAGATAACTTCAGGTTTTATTAGAATAAACGTGACATCTTAGATCAGAAAATAAAGCTCCATTCTAACTGATTGTGGCAGAATAGAATGGATTACTGCAAGCAAATGTACTGACAACTGAACACTCAGGAACACTACAGGCAACTACCGAACCAAAGTTCCAACCAAAGAACACACCCATGAACTAAACAGATTGAATCTAATTTAATCAATCAGATTCCCGACAGTATGGAAATGGGCCCTTTGGCCCAACAAGTCCACACCAACCCTTCAGAGTATGTACCCAGACCATTCCCTTATCCTATATTTAACCATCACTAATGCATCCAACACTATGGGCAATTTAGCGTGGCCAATTCACCTGATCTGCACATCTTTGGATTGTGGGATCAAGACTTTAGATCCAGTCCTTCAGAGTGCACCCTCATCCAGTGTACTTCTCATGTAGGGGACATCTACTGCCTTCCAAAGATAAACAAAGTGAACATACCTGGGTGTCCCATTGTATCAGGCAAAAGGACCCTGCGAGAGAACCTCTCTGGCTATGTCGAAGGCATCTTGAAACCTATTGTACAGTGGACCCCCCGCCAACTTCTGTCATGACACTGCAGATTTCTTACAGAAACTCAGTACCCATTAACCAGTCGAACCAGAAACATTCCTCTTCACAATGGATTTTTCGGCACTCGTGCATATACACTCACACACACTCTTTCCCCGTCCCCACCCCAAAATACTGTCAGTCTCCCTCACACACCCTTACATATAAGCCTATGGGGTGAATTTACATTTGCAGGTATATTCTATTTTGTTCAAAAAGTGCACAATCTGTAAGCAGTCAATGTGATATTTTTAAATTCCTTCATTGGAAATAACAGTTTGACTCCATGTTGGGACAAGACTGACTGCAACCTCACACCTTTAATGCATTGTCTGAGCTGAGATATCACTTTTTGTTTTAAATATGCTTATAACTTAGAGTTTCCGGGTCAGTAAATATTAGGGTTTACATAGTAAATCGGTCATTCTAAGTGATTACAGACATCTTGGTTTGTCTAATACATCACATCAGTAGTATGACACTTTAACCTTTTCTTATAAATTGTGTCCTATGTATTCTGCCCCAATTGCTGCCTGACGAAGGAGCTGTGCTCCAAAAGCTTGTATTTTCAAGTACATCTGTTGGACTATAACCTGATGTCGTGTGATTTCTAACTTTGTAAACTCAAGTCCAACACCGACAACTCCCCATGTTCTTAAGTAGACTGACATTTTTTCGATACCAAGATACAGTTTCTAAATCAAGACAACCTTTGATGATTATAGTTAGGATACGTTCATTAAACTCCTTTTAAAAGCATGGTAGGAAGATTTTTTATCACTGTATTTTGCTTATATTAATGTCAATAAGTCTCATTCCTGATGTAATATTGGCTTGAGATTTCCAGTGTATTATTCTCCTTACTGTAAATACTGAATTTTGGTTCAACATATCTGTCTTTTCCTTATTTTAATTTGATATATAATTTATTTACTTTGCACCTCACTACTCTTTCCCTCACAATTGTTAAAATTATTTTGATTTTAATATCCTTTAAAAGATTTGTTTCATATTCCTTTCATGCAGCAATTACTACCTTACCATCTTTTATTATTGCCTGTTAATAGCTTTACTTAATTTATTGTGCATGATCTCTGTCTCAAACTAAAGTCACCCTTATCAAAATCAAAACTCTTAGTAATGGTTTCGTGTTTCAGATGAACATTGCTTTCTCTTACTCTGTACGCTATTGGACATTCCAACCCAACTCTGATCCTGCATCTCTTTCTGAAGTATGACTGAGATCTGGAGTAAACCTTCCAAAGACATATCTCCTTCCTTTCGTGTGTCTCTAAATTATTCAGAGCCAGAGAGAAGCACAACAGAGACTCCCATACAGGTATGTTCATCAGGTAGTCTCTTTCTAGCCACAAGCTTCACTTACTATAGTTCAGATACAGAGCCATATTCTGGTCTTTCATACTTAAACAACATTCAAGCAGCTGAACATGTCCAGGACAAAGCAACTTACTGGTTCAAGCTTATAAGGCACTACAAGTAATAGAGACAAAGAGCAGTATTCCTGTCCTCTTCTGACAGAATTCCCACATTCAACTGCCCAACATTACCATTTACAATTTTCTCAGTTTCAACTGAGCATGCATCCAGTGGTTTGAAAAAAGGCTAAAGTCCCTATATTCGGAGTAAAACAGGTACAGATCTGTAAAGTGTATCATGACTGAACTATTGCATTATTTGCATGCTAGTAACCCAATAAACAGCAGTGAACATTACTTCAGAAGTGCCACTTAACTGTTGACTTCTTTGAGAAAGTAACAACTCAAAAACTTACATAGGAACAGGAGGCTTCCACATTATTCATGATCGTCCCCAACAGTATGTTTTGCCAGTTTTCGTTGGGTGGCTAATCTTAATTTCAATTAACCATTCCTATTCCATATCCCTTGATATCTTGACCTAATAAAAACCTACCAATCTCTTTGAGCATTTCGGCCGACACATCCTAACTCCGATAGTGCTTCACCTACATTGTACGCTGGTTAAGAACAATATTGGCCGAGGGAACTCCATTGATCTATGCAAAGTGTCATATGGAATCTTTTACTTCCTGCCAAGAGGTTAGATTCTGTGTAAAGGTAAAGTCACCATAGCTCTACTCTGAGAGACAACTAATGGTGGTTTAACATGAAGGTCATCACACCGCAGAGAGGGGAAGAGATTGAGAAGCTTGGACCTTCATTGTGGTAGAAGTCAATTTGGGGATGGTGATGTAACCTGAAAATCCACCTGAAGTAGCTATTGGGATTAGAATCAGATAGAGAGTTTTAGTTAACTTTAATAGAAATAATCTTACACATCATTTGAGATTAATTTTCATTTATTCTTATTCCTGAAAGTAGTTGGGGAAATAAAATTATTTCAACTGCATAAACATGCTGAGATGATGATGATCAGTGTTCCTGTGGAAACGCAACACGACTGAACCAACATTAATCCTGACGCCTTATTTGGAATGTGAGGTTGACCCTGTCTCACACCGAGAAAGATAAAGCAACGGAACTTTGTCAAGGGAATGAAGCACAGGCTTTAGAGAAGAGACAGAATGGCACTTGGGAAACAGGAAGTGATAAGAATAGAAGTAACAGGTGCCTTGTCACTTTTGGAATGTGTGGAAGAAAACAAGGTATTTGTTTAAATAAGCTATTTCAGAATTCGATTAACGTATTGTCTGCAATGACAATGAAAAAATATCTAATTAATCCTCACTGAGTTAGAGGGCTGCCTCAGAAACTTTTCTCACAATGTTAGCTCAATAAACAATCACTGACCTGTCCTTGATTAATTTGTAACAATCTATAACCTCAGTCGGTACAAGAACTGGCACTGTTGGTGTCACTCTGCTTCGCAAACCAGTTGTCCAGCTAACTGATACCATTTGGATTCAGTGCAAGAGCAATTCAAAAGACACCATCTACAACCAACGTACTCTCCATCAGTACTGCACTGAAGCATTTACTTAGAGCGTGGACTCAAATATCTGGATTGTTACTTAGTTACAGCTGGATTATCATTACCGAGTCAACTAGTGAGGTGCTTGTGATTCAGAAGGCTACCAACTTAAACTGGCAAATCTCATATTTTCTTAGTACTTTTGTGCAGTTACTGTGGCTGCCTAAGCTGTGCCTGTAGCCAGGATTGACAGAGAAACCCTGGAGACAGCAGCAGTTTGGTGGGTGGAGCACCTCTTCAGGAGGTACCAATATGTGATTAGGAAAGGAGGGAAAGAAGGAAGAAAAATAGTGAATAGGGACTATTATAAAGACATTTCATACTTAATATTACTTGGAAGTCTCAAGTTTTGAAGAGTTGTGGAAAAATAGATTTGTTTCAAATTTTGTGAAAATACTTGGATTTCATGAAAAGGTTGTTGAAATGTCAATGATTTTTAACTAGGAATGCTTTTTAACAAGACTTCCTAGAAATCACATAACTAGCGACAGCTGGCTGCATTGTCACAGACCCCTGTCAGGGCAGTTTGAACAGTGTGTGGATGAAGAGTGTATCTGGAATTATTTGGGGAAGGAGGAATCTGAGGGCTGTCCAACTAGTTACCGATTTCTGAAAATTTCTTTTGTTGAGTTCAGGATGAAATCCATTTGATCTTCTGAAGGCTAGTTGCAGGAACTTCTCAATAATATATTGCCTAAACTACCAAATAGAGCAACAAACTTTGGAGCATTTTGTGCCTTATCCTTTTTGCCTTCAAACATACCCTAATGTGAGAAAGCACTTTTTGTGCACAATCGACAATCATGACATTTGTTAGCTTTTGAACACTTTTTTCTCTTGTTTAAATCATGGATTTTTTTCTATCTTCCAGTAGTCTAAAAAAAATTTGTAAAATTGCTCATTTTGTTTAATTCAACTCCTTTAAATACACTATTTTGTTTGTTGTGGTTCTGTTCGCCGAGCTGGAAGTTTTTGTTGCAAACGTTTCATCCCCTGGCTAGGCGACATCACCAGTGCTTGGGAGCCTCCTGCGAAGCGCTTCTTTGATGTTTCCTCCGGTGTTTATAGTGGTCTGTCCCTGCCGCTTCCGGTTGTCAGTTTCAGCTGTCCGCTGTAGTGGTTGGTATATTGGGTCCAGGTCGATGTGTTTGTTGATGGAGTTTGTGGATGAATGCCTAGAGGCATGGCATTCATCCACAAACTCCATCAACAAACACATCGACCTGGACCCAATATACCAACCTCTACAGCGGACAGCTGAAACTGACAACCGGAAGTGGCAGGGACAGACCACTATAAACACCGGAGGAAACATCAAAGAAGCGCTTCGCAGGAGGCTCCCAAGCACTGATGATGTCGCCTAGCCAGGGGACGAAACATTTGCAACAAAAACTTCCAGCTCGGCGAACAGAACCACAACAACGAGCACCCGAGCTACAAATCTTCACACAAACCTTGAACTATTTTGTTTTTTGCAGTAATCACATGTCCCTTCATAATCGCTAATAAAATCTGGAGAACAGAAGCTTTACAAAATTCTAACTTCCAACTTTTCACCTAGAGTAGACAAAGGAAAATATATAAAAATTAAGAATTATGGCTAGATTCCTCTCAGTGCTGGAGAGTTGATTTTTGGTTATAGTGGTAATCGGTGATCAATGATAACCTACTCAAGAAAAGTAGCCAAATTCTCAGCTGCAAACATTTGTCTGGTTATCTACTTCAATTATGTAAATATTACATGTAGAAATATATACTGTAATAAATTTAAAAACAACAGAAATGGTTTGAAGAACCAAAATAGGGCTGATTTTCCTCTTCCATTATTGAGAAAAGAAAAAGTACCAGACATTCATTATATTGGGGCTTCAGCATGAAGTATGCACGAACACTCCTCCTGACCAAAGTCAGAATGTAAATCAGGTTGATTCCTGGGGTGGCAGGACTGATGCACGAAGACAGATTGAATTAGTTAAGACTACATTCACTGGAGTACAGAATGAAGGGGATCCTCACAAAAATCTATAAAATTCTAAGAGGACTTGGCAGTGTAAATGTAGGAAGGATGTTCCCAATGACAGAAAAGTTCAAAATTAGGGGTCACATTCTAAAGATACAGGTTAGGCCATTTAGGGTTAAGATGAGGAGAAATTTATTCACCCAAGGATTGAGAGACTGTGGAACATTCTGCCACAAAGTGATTGAGGCCAAAAGACAACGTTATCAAGGATTTTGATATAACTCATAGGGTTATAACTATAGGCTACAGGGATCAAAGAACATGTGGCGAAAGCAGGAAGATACAGAGAAGGATGGGGGAAATGATCAGCCGTGATACTGAATGATCGAATAGGCAGGAAGGGCTGAATATCCTAATCCTACACCTATTTTCTATGTTTTTAGGAAACTCTGCAGAGAGAAAAATACATTTCTCTCATTTTTTTCATGAACAGTGTGTTTGTTTTGGGTCATTTCAGACAATATTTATACTGGGAGAAAGTGAGGACTGCAGAGTGATGAGTGTGGTGCTGGAAAGGCACAGCCAGTCAGGCAGCATCTGAGGAGCAGAAGAATTGACACTGAGCACAAGCCCTTCATCAGGAATGTGGCTTGTGGCCCAAGGGGGCTGAGAGAAACATGGGAGAGGAGTGGGGCTGGGGCTGGGGGTGGGGGGTGGGGAGGTGGGTTACTAGGAATATGATAGGTAGATGAAGGTGGGGTGAAGGTGAAAGGTCTGAGTGGAGTGTGGGGCGGATAGGTGGGAAGGAAGTTGGATAGGTGGGAAGGACAGTTCAAGAGGGTGGTGCCGAATTTAAAGGTTGGATCTGGGATAATACTACTCATTGTACCTTCATTAAATAAGTTTGCATTGATAATAAACCAATATTTGCATTTATTAAAAAAACCTGATTGATAGATCTTTTTATTTGAAATGTGATATAGATATTTAACTGACAATCTCAATAACTGGGAAATGTATTTTTATTTTACATTGTGACTTGTGAAACAGTGGAACTAAAGTGATAATACATTCCTCCAACCTTGCTTGTAATAGTTTGATGATAATACAATACAGAAAGTGTGACAGGTGACTACCTTTAGGGAGGTGGTCACACTATAGGTTGAGTCAGGTAGATGGGTGACCACCAGGAGGTAGCCAGTTAGTGCAGAAGTCTTCTGTGGCTGTTCCCTCCCAAACCATTTTGATTACTATGGGGGATAGCCTCTCAGGAGTAAATAGCAGCAGAGTGAAGACTTTGGTACCACGACTGGCTTTGTTATGGCAAAGTCCAAACGAGCCATTGTGATAGGGGACTCTTTAATTCAGGGGCACAGATAGGCATTTCTGCGGCCATGTGTAAGGCTCTAGGATGGTGTGTGGCCTCTCTGGTGACAGGGTCAAGGACATCTGGGAATAGTTGTAACAAATTCTTAAAAGGGAAGCATGAGCAGCCAGAGATCGTTGTACACATTAGTACCAATATAGATAGAAAAAGGGATGAGGTCCTGCAGAGTGAATATACAGAGTTAGCAGGAGACTAAAAAGCAGGACCTCAAGGTCTCTGAATTATGCTTGATGCCACATGCTAGTGAAAGTAGGAACAGAAGGAGAGGGCTAAGGAGTTCATGCAGGGATTCAGATTTTTGTGTCATTAGGATTTCTTCTGGGACAGAAGTGACCTGTACAAGAGGTATGGGTTACACCTGAACTGGAGGGACAAATATCCTGTGGGGGGGGGGGGTGGATTTGCTAGTACTACTCAGGAGGTTTAAACTGGTCTGGCATGGAGTGGGACCCTAAACAGTGCAAATGGCTCTGTTCTAATGTGCATTTCTTCAAACCAAATTGGCTATAACGTGATTGAAGAATTTAGACCATTATTTGTAGAATGTGAAACTTAAGCACATAGATCTAGATACCATCTATCAACCCCTCAGAAAATGAACAGGAAATGACATCACCACAAACTTAGGAACCCCATCCAGGAGAAAGATATAAATAGAAAACTGGAGACAACAGCTTCGCTTCACTTAGAGGTTGCCACTGATGATGTTACCTACCAGGTAATGAAACGTCTGGATATCAAACCTACAGCTCAGCGAGCAAACCTACACCCTAAAGTAACATTAGCTCCTTGTCAGTTCTCCAGGACCTCTCCAGTGGCTAGCAAGGATACAAAAATCTTCGTCAAAACCCCAGTAATCTCCTCTCTTGTCTCCCTCAATAACCTGGGGTAGATATCATCAGGCCCTGGAGACCTACCCACCTGAATGCTTTTCAGAGACCCAACGTCACTTCTTTCTTGGTCTCAAAATGCCCTAGCATACTGATATGCTCCACACTAATCTCACGTTCCCCTGTGCCCTTCTCATGGGTGAATACTGACAAAGTACTCTTTTAGGGATCTTGCCCACATCCTCTGCCTCCAAGCACAATTTGCCTCCTTGATCCTTGAGGGGTCCTACCTTCTCTCTGGTTATTCTCATTTTTATATATGCATAGAATGGCTTTGGATTCTCTTTAACCTTACTTGCCAAGGTCATTTGATTGTCCATTTGTGCTCTCCTAATTCCTTGTTTAAGTTCTTTCCTGCTTTCTTTATATTCCTCATGGGCCCTGTCTGATTTTAGCTTCCTAAACCTTATACAAGAGTCATAGAGTTGTACAGCATGGAAACAGACCTGTTGGTCTAACTCGTCCATGCCAACCAGATATCCTATATAAATCTAATCCCATTTGCAAGCACTTGGCCCATTTCCTTCTAAATCCTTCCTATTCATATAACTATCCAGACGCCTTTTATATGTTGTAATTGTACCAGCCTCCACAACATCCTCAGATAGCTCATTCTGTACACACACAGAAAAAGTTGCATGAAAAAGTTGCCCTTTAGGTCCCTTTTAAATCTTTCCCCTCTCACCCTAAAACTATGCCCTCTGGTTTTGGACTCCCCCACGCTGAGGAAATAACCTTAGCTATTCACTCTATCCTTGCCTTTCATGATTTTATAAACTTCTATAAAAAAGGTCACCCCTCAACTTCCAACACCCCAAAGAAAATAGCCCCGGCCTATTCAACCTCTCCCTATTGCTCAATCCCTCCAAGCCTGGCAACATCCTAGTAAATCTTTTCAATACTTTCAAGTTTCACAACATCTTTCCTATAGCAGGGAAACCAGAATTGCATGTAGTATTCCAAAAGTGGCCTAACCCAATGTCCTATATGACTGCAACACGACCTCCCAACTCCTACACTCAATGCTCTGACCAATAAAGGAAAGCATACCAAATGCCTTCTTCACTATCCTGTCTACTTGCAACTCCACTGTCAAGGAGCTATGAACCTGCACTCCATGTTCTTTTGTTCAGCAACACTCCCCAGGACCTTACCATTAAGCGTCTAAATTCTGCTCCGATTTGCCTTTCCAAAATGCTACACCTCACATTTATCTAAATTAGACTCTATCTATCACTCCTTGGCCCACTGGATCAAGATCCCGCTGTGACTCTGAGGTATTCACCTTCGCTGTCCACTACAAAGATTGGTGCTGGATCCACTGCTTTTTGTTATTGATATAAATGATTTGGAGGTGAACATAGGAGGTATTGTTAGTCAGTTTACAGGTGATGTCAAAAGGAGAACAGCGAATGGTTACAACAAGATCTTGATCAGATGGGTCAATGGGCCAGGAGTGGCAGTCTGTGTTTAGCTTAGATAAATGTGAGGCGCTGCATTTTGGAAAGGCAAACCAGGGCAGGACTTATCCACTTCATGGTAAGGTCCTGGGGAGTGTTGCTGAACAAAGACCTTGGAGTGCAAGTTCATAGTTCCTTGAAAGTGGAGTTGCATATGCTTTTGTCCTTTTGACTAAATTCACAATCTCCCTCGTTACCCCAAGGGTGCCTTACCTTGCCATCCTTGTCCTTCCACCTTACTGGAACATCCCAATCCTGAGGTCAGGAGGTCTTTAAACAACTCCCACATGTCACATGTGGACTTGCCCAATAATAGTCCCTCTCAATTAACACTCCATAACTGATACCTAGTACTGATGTAATTTGCCCTCCCCCAATTTAGTGCCTTCCCTTCAATATGTAGGGATATCAGGTAGCTGCAAGAATAGTAGGGATGTAATTGGAAAGGTGAAATCCTCTAACAGTATTAGGAGCTTGGATGGGGAGGAATTTATGAAATGTGTTCAAGAAAACTTTTTAAACCAATATTTAGAAGGCCCTAATAGAGAAGGGGCAAAACTTGATGATCTCTTGGCAAGTAAGGCAGGGCAAGTGACTAAGTTTACTGGGGCAGCACTTTGGGACCAGTGACAATAATTCTATTAGCTTTGGAATAGTTATGGAAAATGATAGATCTGGTCCACAAGTTAAAGTGCTAAATTGGGACAAGGCCAATTTTGAATGTACAAGGCAAGAACTTTCAAAATTTGATTGAAGGAAGCCATTCACAGGTAAAGAGACATTTAGCAAGTGCAAAGCTTTCAAAAGGGAGATGAGTGTTCAGGGCCAGCATTTCTTGTTAGTGTCAAGGGCAAGGCAAGTAGGAGCAGGTAATACTGGATGACTAGAGATATTGAGGCTCTGATCATGAAAAAGAAGGCATATGTCAGGTATAGACAGCTGGGATCAAGTGAATCCCTTGAGGAGTATAGAAGATGCAGGAGTACACAAACGAGAATCCAAAGAGATTCTACAAGTATACTAAGGGGAAAGAAAGTAACTAGGGAGCAAACAATTAAAGATCAAACAGACTATGTGTGGAACCACAAGAGATGGGTGAGATCCTAAGAAGCATTTCTTGCATCAGTATTTACCATGGAGGAAGATATACAAGCTAGGGAACTCAGGGAAACAAACAGTGATGTCTTGAAAAGATTCCACATTACAGAAGAGGTTGTGCTGGAGGTCTTAAAGGCATAAAGGTAGCTAATTCTCTGGGGCCTGATCCAAGTATATCCCAAGACATTATGAGAAGCTAGGCAAGAATTTGTACCAGCGACACCCAGAAGACTGGAGGGTGGCTAATGATGTGCTATAATTTAAGAAGGGCTGCAAGGAAAAGCCAGGGAACTACAGACCAATGAACCCAAGGTCAGTGGTGGGTAAGTTGTTGGAGCAGAGCCTGAGACACAGGATCTACCCGCACTTAGAAAGGCAAGGATTGATTAGGAATGGTCAACATATCTGTGTGGGGGAAATAATGTCTCACAAACATGATTGAGTTGCTTGAAGATGTGACCAGGAAAGTAGATGAAGGCAGAGTGGTAGATGTTATCAACATGACTTTAGCAAAGCTTTTAACAACATCCTTATCAATCGGTTTTGCATCCTTTCCAGTTTAATAACATCCTTACTGTTGCAGGGCAACCAAGATTGTGCACAGTACTTCAAATGTGGTCTACCAATGTCTTGTGCAGCTGCAACATGAACCAACTTCTGTACTCAGTGCTCTGACTGATGAGAGACTGGCGAGAAAGGTTAGATCACATTGGATCCAGGGACAGCTTGCCAATTAGATTCAAAATTGGCTTGATAGTAGGAGACAGAGGATGGTGGTAGAGGGTTATTTTTCAGATGAGAGGTCTGTGACTAGTAGTGTGCTGCAAGGATCGATGCTGGGTTCACTGCTGTTTGTCATTAATATAAATAATAGGAGGCATGGTTAGTAATTCATAGGTAAAGAGACATTTAGCAAGTGCAAAGCTTTCAAAAGGGAGATGAGTGTTCAGGGCCAGCATTTCTTGTTAGTGTCAAGGGCAAGGCAGGTAGGAGCAAAATTGGTGGTGTTGCGGACAGTGAAGGTGGCTATCGAAGAGTACAATGGGATTTTTGTCAACTGGGCCAGGTGGGGCCAGTTGTGGCAAATGGGAGTTTGATGCAGCTAAGTGCAAAGTGTTGCATTTTGACAAGACAAACCAGGGCAGAACTTACACAGTTAATGGTAGAGTCCTGGGGAAGTTGTCAAACAGAGGGGTGCAGGTACACAGTTCCTTGAAAATGGTGTCACAGACAGGGTGGTGAAGGCAGCATTTGGCATGCTTGCCTTCATCAGTCAGAGCACTGAGTACAGAAGTTGGCTCATGTTGCAGCTGCACGAGATATTGGTAACCCACATTTGAAGTACTGTGCACAATTCTGGTTGCCCTGCTACAGCAAGGATGTTATTAAACTGGAAAGGGTGAAAAACAGATTTACAAAGACGTTACAGAAACTGGAGGATTGGAGTTATAAGGAGAGGCTGGATATGCTGGGACTAGAGCTTAGGAGGCAGACGGGTGATCTTATAAAATCATAAGGGGCATGGATAGGCTAAATAGCCAAGGTCTTTTTCCTATAGTAGGGGAGTCCAAAACTAGACAGTATAGGTTTAAGGAGAGAGGGGAAAGATCTAAAAGGGACCTAAGAAGAAACTTTTTCATGTAGTGGGTGATGCAGATATGGAACAAGCTGTCAGAGTAAATGGTAGAGGCGGACACGATTACAACATTTAAAAGACATTTGGTCAGATACACGTATAGGAAAGGTTAGAGGGGTACGGGCCAAACGCAGACTAGTTCAGTTTAGAAAAAACATTCAGCAAGGACAAGTTGGGCTGAAGGTTCTGTTTTCATGTTGTAAGATCTGATGACTCTACAAAACACTTCAGATGCTGGAAACCCGAACAATTCAGAAATTACTGGAGAAACTCAGCAGGTCTGGCAGCATCTATGAGACATAGCAGAGTTAACGTTTCAAGTCCACTGGCCTTTCTTCAGAGCAGTTCTAATGAAGGGTCAGTGGATTTGAAATGTTAGATCTGCTTTGTCTCCACAGATGCTGCCAAACCTGCTGAGTTTCTCCAGCAATTTCCAAGTTTGGTAATATTGTTCAAAATTGGGAGCATTGCTGCTTTCATAATAACATTAATGTCAGGACTCAAATTCAAACCAAATTTACACTTAATTAAAAAGAGGTAGTGCAATCTAAGCAGGCAACTTAGAATACTGGATAAAATCTGCAGGTTGACTGAAAATTGACAGAAGACATTAAAGCTGATACGAAGTACTAAAGTAGAGGAGCAGAGTGAAGGGCTTCGTAAATTGAGTAAGAATAGCTCAGGAGGAAGGCTAATGAGACCGGAGATTGGAATAAACTGTACACTTATGCGCTACCAAAGCAAAGCAATCAACAAAGCTCCAATTTCTTTTGGTGTACGGTCGATTGTTTTGGCTCTAGATTCAGTTTGTTTTGTCGATTGCTGCTTTTCATTGGATCAGTACGGTAAGCACAGAATCGACAAAGCTTCCAGTGTCTGACTAGCTTCTGAAGTAACTTGTATACATTGTGCCTTTAACATAATAAAAGATTCCAGGATGCTTCACAAGATAGATCTCAAACAAAATGTGAGATCGAGCCACATAAAAATATTATTTAAAGAGCATCTTAAACAAGAAAGATGGTTAGGGGGCATAGTGAGTGTATTCCAGAGCTTAGGGGCAAGGTAATACAGGAGTAGTGTCAGTGATGGTGGGATTCAAGTTTGTGATGTGCAGGAACTTAACACTGGAAGAGAATGGAGATCAGCCATATAGAAGTCACATGATGAATGAAACATCAGAAGTCTTTGGGGAAAAAAAGGATGTTTTAATGATTTACAATAGAGACATTGCCAGACTGGCAACCAATTTTACACAAGGTAGAATGTAGGAGACCAAACAGGATTTAAATAGTCACAGAAATAACAAATGCATGAATAAGGGTTTCAGCAGCTAATGAGCTAAAGTGAAACAAAAAGTCAAGGAATATTACAGAGATGTAAGATGATAAGCTGGATTCTGGAGCAGGATATTCAATTAGAAGTCATCTTCAGGTTAAATGTGAAGCATCAAAGTTGAAGTAACCTGATTCACCCTCAGACACTTGACAGGGAAGAGGGATATAAGTTGGTGGCTGGAGGATCAGAATAGGTGCCAGGGACCAAAGATAATGGACTTGATATTTCCAAGATTTCTGCTCATCCAGTACTGGATTTCGGATAAAACATGTGGGAAATCTGACAGTGAAGTAGTCAACAGAAGTTGTTGGCTACGTACAGCATTGGGAATATGGAACCTGATGTTTTATTTTTGGCTGATGTCATCACGTGTCAGTATGCAGATCCAGAATAGGAGGAACACCAAGTTAAAACCTCAGGGGTCTCCAGAGATAACAGCAAACAAGAAAGAGACTATTGTAGTTAATGCTCTGGCTACCACTCAATGAGCAAGAACAAAATCAGTCCACCCTGCTGGGAAACAGAAGAGAGGGGTCTACAGGAGAATGGTGTGACCAACAGCATGAAACAATGAAGGCAAGTTAAGAGTCTTTAGGATGAATAGTTCAATGAGGTGTCATTTGGGATTTTACTAAAATCTGTTTCAGTACTGTGGCAAGATGGAAATGTGATTGGGAGGAATCAAACATGGTGTTACAGGAAAGTGAGATACAGATTTGGAAAATGATAACACGTTCAGTCTTACTTATTCCAACATTAATAATATAAATACTAACTTCTCTTTCCTTGCTGTACTTCACATTTGTCAGCATTAAAATGTATCTACAAGCTTCCTTTTCACCTAAATGTAGCATGGATGTAGGTTTGCTCACTGAGCTGGGAGGTTCATTTCCAGACATTTCATCACCCTACTAGGTAATGTCTTCAGTGGGCCTCAGGCAAAAATCCAGAACCTCAACTTGAGCTACAAATCTTCTCAAAACTCGATAAATGTAGCGTTTTTGTATTTTCTAAACTTCACTCCCCCTTGCTAGTTTGGTGGTATTTACATGCATGACCAATTTACATTTAGTTCTAAATCTAAGCCATTGGTACAAATGCTCCCCGTGTCAGTCAAGGAGGCAAGGTAGCAGCGCCTGGCCTCAATTGAAAATTGCCTAAATTTTATCTCTTTAATTTCAATGGCAAGCAATCCACAACAAATGGTGATTTAGTAAATCACTTTTCATGTTGCTGAAAATAAAGAAACTGCATAATTTCTATAAATATTTAACTTTTGTGATTAAGAATCAAGTTCAAACAAGAGAATAGTCGTTACTGGAATTCCAGACATTATGCCAGTACATACCAGAAATCCTCCCAGGTTTTGTTGGTGACCAGGTTTCCTGTCCAACTGTGGGAAATCTCATGTGCAATTACCTAAAAATACAAATGTTTTCCTGTTCAGTCACTTAAACCTCTGACATTCAATCACTAATGTTTGTACATTAGAATGAAAACAGCTGTACTAGCAGAACTGGAGAGGGTCTTCATTCATGGCACTTCCAACAGCCAGTAATGAATGGCAGCTGTATAAGAACTGCTGCCTTCATTTTACTTCTTCCCCATCCTTCCTTTCTCAAAATAAAGGACAAACATCACTAAAGCCTAAGATCAATTCCAATATGACTAAAGCTCAAAATGACAAGCAATAAAGAACATTTTGCTCCAGTTGTACAGAGCAATGGTGAGGCCACATTTTTGTGGTTTTTGTCTCATTTGTGTAAATGTATTTGAAGCAGTTCAAAAAAGTTAACTTGACTGATACTGGAATGAGGAGTTTATCTTATGAGAAAAGATTGGGCAGGCTGGGCCCTGTATCCAGTCGGAAGAATGAGAGGTGATCTTATTGAAATATACAAGATCCTGAGGAGATTTCACAAGGTAGTTGAAGGGATGTTTCCTCTAGGGGACAGTTTAAAAATAAGAGGTCTCCATTAAAAGCTTTTTATTCTGTCAGGGTATCAAGTGTCTTTGGAACATTATTCCCTAGAGATTGGTGGACACAGAGCCACTGAATACTTTTAAGGGAGAGGTAGATAGATTCTCGACAAAAAAGGATCAAGGGCTATCAGGAAAATATGAGATCGAGGCCTCAATCATATCACACCTTATCTTACTGAGCGATGGAGTATTCTAGAGGGGTCAAATGGCCTATTCCAGCTCTTAATTCACATGGCAACTAGGACATAAGGAGTTAAGAACAGAAGTAGACCATATGTCCTTTCAAGCCTGCTCAATAGGATCTTTGCTAAATTTGACATCAACTCCACTCTCCCACCTATTCCTATAATGCTTTTATTCACTCAGTAGTCCAAAATTTCTCAATCTTGAATAGACTGATATCTGATCATCTGTCGCCCTCTGGAGAACAGAATTCTATAGATTTACAATCTAATACAGGAAATCTTTCCTTTCAGCACAGCAAGTCCTCACTTAACGGCATAGTTGTTTTCGTGATAATTGAAACTTCAAATAGTGAAATTACTATATAATTGTGGTTTCCCATAGGAATCAATGTCAAGTTTGAGTTAGGTTCCTTTGGACATTTCTCACCCAGCAAAACAAAACACTGCAGAAGTTGAAGTATAGTACCGCACCTGCGGAACACTGCATTCCCAGCTGAAATAACTTGCAATAGAAAATGCAACACTAATATTAATAATATTTTAAAAAGACTTGAGTCACCTTTCCTGTACAGAAATGTTAGACTGATTAAGTTCTCTCATGGCAGAGGTTGGTCAGAGTAGGTAACAGTTGGATGCTCCGAACTGACTGATTTCTGCCACTAGATGGAGCCCACACCTCTCTGCGAGTTCAGGAGGGGAGTCAGGAACAAGAGGAACAGACATGGACCTTCAGGTATAAATAAAGGCACAGGTGGTGAGGCTGGGGCAGAGCAACAGTGGGAAGTGAGGGGGAAAACCAAAGGAAAGCGGATAGTGAGACTAGAGGGTGAGGTGGTGAGTGAGGATGAGAGAGAGAGAGAGAGAGAGAACCCATGATGGTTGGGGGCAATTCCAAAGATGGTTGGGGAGGGGGGAATGGGAACCAAGCCAGAGGGTGACAAGGCCAGAGGAGATGAAGCCAGGAAACAAAGTCAGAAGGGAGGCAAGACCAGGAGCCAAGAGGTCCGGAGGATAGGCAAACTGGGAAACAAGGCCAACAGGGGTGGGTGGGTGAAAGAGGAACTGGGGGGGAAAGGTCTGAGCAGGAAGGCCACAGGATATGTAATCTGCCAAGCAATTTAAAATTGAAACTGACAGCTTTATCAAGTTATACTTTCACAATATTAATAATCTAATGTAAGTGAAACTATGTATGAGTCATCATTAAGTGGGGACTTACTGTACTGAATGGTTGGCCTCTTATCCTGAGGTAATAAACTCCAGTTCTCGACTCCACAGCCAGGTAAAACTGGGCCTCAGCAATTGTATTGTCAAGCCCTCTAAAAATTTCAAACATTCCCGAGAGATCAGCTCTTATCCTTCTGAGCTCCAGAATATACTCATCCATTCCCCTCAGACCTCTCTATAGGTAAATCTGTTTAACCTAAGAATCTGTCTAGTAAATCTTTTCTGCACAACTAAGCCACATATAAAAGATGTCAGCAAGTTAGGAACAGAATTATTCAATAAGCTTTACATTAATAAATAACAGAATATCGTACTTACATTAGAAAGACTTCTATCACCAGCCTAGAACAAGATAAAAATTATATTACACATTGTGCAAGCTTTAGTTAGGTGAACTAGAATTGAAAATCCATTATGTTATCACTATGATAATTGCCAAATAAATATGCAATAAAATTCATGTTTCACAGAGAGCACTAAATAACCGTTTATAATTAAATAAGAGATTCAATTTATTTATTAATTTGAACAGTATGTATTTTGAAACAGCTGCTAGAAAACTAAAGTACATTTCATTTCTTACCAGCAAAGTTGGTGTTACAAAAGTGAGACAAGGGTTCTCCATCCCACCATAGGGAAATGATGGAGGAAGAACAAGGAGATCATATTGTCCCCATACATATGGGCCCATCAGCTCTTCAGCTTTCTTGAGCATTGTTTCAGTCTGTCATCAGATATAATGCATTAGTGTATACATATGGTAATGTCTCAAGAAGGCATTTCATTTGATCAATTACAAATATCAGGATCATATGTTGATATGATCAAGAGCCAGCATGCTTTGTATTTAAACTGGTAACAGGTTCCAGTTTCCTCTCTTCCCCATGTCCCAACTGCTGCCAGTTTAACATTAGACACATTTCCACCAATGTGGATTTAAAATTAACACTAGGTTATTTATGAGTTGTCCCTCTAATTTTCTTTGCTCCTCGATAGTGAAAATGCCAGGCCTAAAAGCCTAGCCAAAAGCTTGTCAAAGAGGAGAATTTGAAGTAGGATCTCAAGGAACGGAGGTGGAGTAACACTGGTGTTTTAGAAAGGGAATTTCAGAGTGGCGGACTTGAGGCTAAAAGCATGGCATTCAAGGTGGGAAGATGTACAAAGGGGAGAGTTTGGGGAGCAGTTAGAAGTCGTGGTTAGAAATAAGAAAAGGTGAGGCATATTTAAATAGGAGAAAGAGCTTTAAATTTAGGATACCGATGGGATTGAGAATCAATGATGCGAGGAATGACAGGAAAGCAGAACTTTTGCAGGCAAGTGAAGCAGCAAAGATTTAAACTAGCTGAAGTTATGAAGGGTAGAAGATAAATTTCAGCCAGGAGAATATTGGTATTATTGAGGCTAGAGGTAACAAAGGTGCAGATGAAATATTTGGGCGGGTGAGGAAAGAGTGGAGACAGACTATGTTAACAGAATATTGAGAATTTGTAATTTTAAGTGTGCAGGGTCATAGGCAAGCTTGGCATCTAACAGATTGCCAAGAATCTGATTCATTTTGAAACAATGGTTGGGAAGGAGTAAAATTATTGATGTAGCTTAGTCCCACCTTCTGGCTCATGGACGTTGCAACCTATAGTTTACACACTCAACTATGTGTTGCAAAAGGTCAGAAGTCACACGACACTGGATTATAGTCCAACAGGACTTTTGAAATCAAGCTTTCTGAGCACTGGTCCTTCCTCACATGTCATGTGACTTCTGGTCTTGTCCACCCCAGTCCAATATCAGCATCTCCACATCATATTACATAAAAAGCAATTGGAGTTTAAGCCTCAATCATGCTTTCAGGCAGTGTTCCAGATTCCCAACTTCCTCTTGTTGAAAAGAAATTCTCAACTCCTCTAATTCTTTGACAAATTACTGTCAATCAAGACCCCTGTTTATTGATTCTATGCTATCTCCCAACCTTGCAAATCTTTACTCATGGCTAAAGTTCTACATTTTTGTCAACATCCTTACTAATCTCCCCTAAGAGGGGAGCTGCAACCCATCCTTCAGGTAACAGTGACCAGAACTCTGCTTTGTAAAATTAGCATTCCCCCAATTTAAAACATGCACCCTTGGTCTATCTTTATCTTTTACAAACGACTATAAATCTAACAGAACTTTTGACCTTATTAAAATATACACCCACTATCCAGATTCAATCCCTAAAACAAAATCCAGAACTGCCCCTTCTTCTGTCGAGTTAGTTACATATTATTTAAAAGAGATCTCCTCTTAGCATTAAAGAATTCTGTGCCTTCTGTCTTTTATGCTGAATTTCTCAGTTAATATTAAGATTAATTGTTGAAACCCCCAACAACCACCCTTTTAGTTTTACATTTCTCAGCAGCTTTTTGACTTATCTGCCCCTCTATCACCCTCTCAGCAGTTTAGTTGTTCCTATTTTGCTCCACACATCAATCCATAAAGCCTCATTTAGTGCTCCTTCTCATGTCATTCCTGCTCACAGTTCAAGCCTTCTAATGTTCAGCTGAAAGACATGTAGATTATCTAACAATACTTTCTAGTGAACCAACTTACATAAAGCAATAATGGAAGGGTTGGGAAGGTAAATCTGTGCCTTTAGGTGATGCAATGGAGGGCCTGCAGGCAAATTAGGATCAAGTCAGTCAAGCAGATAAAGGTGAATAAGGAGAATTCCAATGAGCTAGACAGCAAAAGGAGATGTGTTGAGGCAGGATAGCGCAGTTGACCATTCAAAGGTTGCAGAAATAAGCTGTAGGAATTCAACTGCATTCCTGGTACAGACTAGTGATATACTAGTGAAAAGCATGTGAAACAAACCTCTTCAAATTCATAAGCAGCAGCATCCACCATCTCTTTCTCTGACCAGACTCTAGATCTTGGGCCAATTACTCTGAAAAGCAAATTCACCTTATCAGGCAGCATTAAAGGATTAAGTTCTTTTAATCTGGTCTTTGATGGTGTGAATTGGTAATGCCTGAATTTAAATAGCATAAAACATCTTCCAGATCCTCCAAAGGGCATTAATATTGTAGCATTCAATTTCTTTTGTTAATGCCTTCTCCTATATTTTTCTTCAGGCTTTTGGGCCTCTATTATCGAACAGAATAACTCACAATGGGGGAACTGCTGTACAAGGTCTGTACAGTCTCTGGTACCTCACTAAAATGGGACTGAAAGAACAAACCAAATTACTGCTTCTTTGGGACGACAGAAATATTGGCCAAAAGGTACATGTAGGGTTCCACTCTCTTCTTTGAGCAAAGAAAATTACAGCACAGGAGCAGGCCCTTCGGCCCACCAAGCCTGCGTCTATCCAAAACTTCTATTTAAACCGGTTACCTATTTTCTGAGGATCTGTATCCCTCTGCTCCTTCCCATTCATGTATCTGTCTAGGTACATCTTAAATGACGGTATCTTGCCACCTGTCCCATCTTCACTGACAACCAGAACTGTATACAGTATTCCAAATGTGGTTGAATCAAAGTCATATACAACTGTAACATGATCTACCAACTATTGTACTCAACTTTAAATTGGATTTTTTTTTTAAACTAGAGGGAGAGCTTAGCATCTCAACTGCAGGACATCCCCACCCCACCACCAGACTGTAGTCCACTGCAATAAAATGTCAGTCAACAGTACACATTGAAGTTTCAGTAGCTTAAACTGTCAAATTTAACTGGAGATCCACCACTGAACCAAATACATTATATGCATTATGTATGAGAACAAGTGGTAAACATGAGCAGGAAACAGCAGGATGATGTCACTGCTTCCTAATCATGAATAGTAACCCACATTTACCCCTTCATTGCTTCTGGAATGCTTGGCCAATTGTAGTTCTCTCATTGCAATCCCAGCCAAGATGATTTAATCTACAATTAAATGAATCTTTCTGTAGCTCTCAAATGTTATATGTTTTGGTATTTTCTGCCTCCACACCCATGATAAGCCATTAAGTCAGCATCCACTAGATTATATTCTTGGAAAGTAAGTGATCAAAAACAAACATTCTTCCAGCATTCCAATACAGAAACACTCACCTCAAACAAAAATGACTCTCAACGGCACAACTTGATCTTGTACCGAGAGACAAAACAGATTGCTGAAGATCTATATATAATGAACATACAACACCGATTATCTTGAACTAGTAACATTACCAAATTCAAAGGATTTTTCCAACCCCTTTGTACCAGGAAGACATTAGCGACCGATCCACTTGTTCTACACTGCCCTCTCAAACAATTGGTACAAAGCCAACATTGTAAACTTTAAACACCTCAGGCATTCCATTGAACTACTTTCAGGATATTCTTCTGCACTCTGGAGAGTGCATTGAAAGGCAAAAAGTCCAGAATCACTTAAGAACCAATTAGGTATAATAAAGGGAGCTAGGTGAAGAAACAAATGGAAGCTGAGCGACCTCCAACTGATCACAACTGTCATATCTAGTGCTTTACATTTCTAATATTAGAAAATAGTTTCTGTCACCCGCACAAAGGAATATTCCCACAATACACACCAGTAGAAATCAGGTTCACTCTTTGGACAGCAGAAAACAATGGTTTGCACATATTTTCACTGTTGAGAATGATGGAACCAATTTCCTTTAGCATCTCTGAACTGGATTATACCACTGGATATATCGCAAAGATAGGTCAGCGTTCCAAATGATCATCATGTGGAATGGCCATTGTTCCAAGGCAATAGATGAATAGATAAATATAAATTATTTATGAAATTAAAAGATTCTCCAGCTCAACTAATATAGCCAAATCCAAAGTCAAGCACGGAAATAGAGGAAGAATTTTCCCTTCCTAAAGCTGATATGAAACCGCAATTGTCCATTGCAAAAGAAAATATGGTTGCAGAAAAACATTCTTGGATCGACTTTAGAAAGTGAATGCCTGTGCTAAACTTCACAGAAAACAAATACAAGAAATCACCAGGAACAGTAGATAAGACAAATGTGATCTTACACTAATTCTTGGAAGTTAAATGGCCATACAACTAGACAGAAATGGCAAAAAGATAACATTGTACTTCATGACTGACTGGATTAAATGTTTTTCAGGAAATATTGGATTTGGAATTTAAGTCTCTGCCTTCAAGTACTGCAATAATTTTAAAACATACCTGCTCTCCAAAGATCCAACAACTAGTGCAATTAAGTAGCTTGGCATTGGAACCTCGAGAGAAAAATATAGTTCAGTGTTGAGAAAATAATATTTTATATCTGTTGCAAGACTAACTGTAACAAATAGTGATGATTGGAAAATAAGATATAAATGTTTATATATAAATCATCACTTTACAATTTTGTTTTGCCTCAAATAAGCTGCAAGTTTGGGGCTTGATTACTGGGAGAATGTTTCATTGTGTTTTCGACTTCAAAGTTTTGACAATAATTGGTTAAGGGCAAATCATCTAACTGTGTTGACAATCAAAACAGTATTTTGTACTAAGTCGTTCACTGATATAAAGAGAAGTCAATTAGGAGTAGGAATCATTTGTTTGCAGTGCAGTATGCAATTATAGTTTGAATAATCCCAGACCTTTTGCATCTGTTGTTGTTTGATGACTTATTCCTAACATTTATCATAGTTGAAATAAGATCCTTTATATTGTCTTTCATGAAAGTCTCCATTCAATAATTTTATCCAGTCTTCCTATCCTGGATTGTTGTGAAGCAGGGCCGAGAAATTAGTCCAGATCCTAAACATGACACCCCGTGCTTACACCTTAAAGAAACAGCTGATCATTCCACCTTGTGGCCCCACCAACATACTAAGCACAATAATTGAGTGCACTGGACGAGCTTTACCACAGATTTTATAGCTGTCATTATATATCCTCAATATAAATTTAAAAGAAAATGTTCAATTCCATTAGATATTAAAATCTTAACAGAAATTTAGATGGATTTTCAATTTCTATTTTTCCCAGCACTTCAAGATGTTTACTTAGCTTAGGTAAGAAGATTACAAAAATTATACATTTTTACACTGACCATTTTCTTACATAAACATGACACAGTTTGGTGTCATACTGCAAGATAGCAAAGCAACAAAAGCTAGTCAAAATTCCATTCTTGCCACTATAGTACTCCCTTCACCATGAGAATAAAAAACTCAAATGCTTAATTAGACTTTTTGCTCTCTACTTCATCAAAATTCCATTACATTTACCAATTGTACTAAATAGAAGATTAACAATGGAACAAGGTTCCTGATCCTAAACATTCCCTTCAAAAAACATTACTGTTGGTATTTGTCACAACACCCAGCATCGCACTGTCACACACTGGAAATAGAGGCCATGTAAAGCATTGCAGATGGAAAAGCTTGGGTCCAAGTTCCAACCAAACTGAACTATTAAAACAAAATATCTTAACCATTTATCGATCAGTTTGTCATGAGGTTCTATTCAATGAATTCCAGGTGCTACAGATAGTGCAGAAAGGTAAACTGAATTTCTTCATCTTTCTCCTCTTCTGTCCATAAACAGAGGCATTTTATTTCATTTTAACTTTGACGCTGACGTTTTCCCCCAAACTCAAATTTAAAAATGACCCACAACAACCTCTTTTAAGTTAAAAGATGTTATTTATTAATGCCTGTCAGCATCTTCAAATCCAGGTGATCTATGCACAAAGAAAGAATCAAAGATATGGGGTTGCAATTAAAAATAGCAACTTAAACCATGGATATTAAATTCGTAATTTTTGTATAAGATGCAAACATTAGTGAAAGAGGTTTCTGAAAAAAAAAGTATCTATACAAATTATAATACTTTCTGATCTAATTTAAGAACCATCCCATGCCTACCATTTGCTGAAAACAGTAAATCTTTCTGCTGTCATCTTTGTTATCAGCCAATTCCCCATCACGGTTAGCACTCATAAGAGCAACAAGTTCTTTTGGTACAGATACCTAAATGCAAGGGAAAAAAAACAAACTGACCATTTATTCTCAGTAACGTGGTAAAATAATAAAAACACAGCAACACTACAGATAATTCAATTGTTCAAAATGTTTTTGCTTCAAAATTGTCTAACAGCTTCCCTCCAAATAAAATCGTGGAATCGTACAACACAGGAGGCCATTCATGCTGTGGAGCTTTTTGAAGGAACTTTTCAATTAGTCCCTTTCCCTAACCACCTACCTACAGGATTTTCTTTTATTTTTCAGGGATATAAGTAATTTCTTTTTGGAAGTTACTACTGAATCTATTTCAAACAGGAAGTAGATTTTAGAGCAGACCCTGCTACATAAAAATCTCATTTCCTGTGTGGGGTTCTGTGAACTATTCTTTTGCCTGTATCCTCTGGTTACTAAGCTTCTGCCACTGAAAACCATTTCTCCTCTTTCCTTCATCAAAACTCCTCAATACTGAATATCATTAAATATCCTCTAAACTTTCTCCACATGACTGAAAGACCCTTATCCTTGTATTATTTTTGTTTTTGAAAGGTTCAGCTTAACTTTATTGTTTATATATGTGATGCCTTTATCTATACGACCAAGGCAATCCCATTCTTTGGGATGGGCAACAAATTCTAGCCTTGCCAGTAACTTCTACATCCTATGAAAACCTGATATGATCCAAAAGTTTTATGAACTTGCCTTGCCAACTTTAAAGATTTCTCTATGTGAACAACCAGACCTCTGATTTTG